>NC_048896.1:83400701-83470611 GCF_011077185.1 Oxyura jamaicensis | reverse complement strand
ACACATCACAAAAGTTTACAGGAACGTAGTTTAGGTCTTGAATTATTATTTTATTATTATTCTATTTGTTAATAAAGTATAGCTACATTTGGGATGAACTACACATCTCTTATTTAGGGATACAATCTAGGTTATGTTCAGAAAATTTACAGAAAGGCTTCAGCACAAGTACACTTGTTGGCATCCAGACTACTGGATCATTGTTTTGTTACTCCTATGATCAGAATAACATGAGCTCCTTTCTCTTCTTCATTCTCTCAAAACATTTCAATAAAATTGCAAACAACTTGAACTGTGTGATGGATTGCTTCAGGAGGTGGATCTTAAAAGCAGACTGTTTTCCTCTTGAACTTCTGGGAGTTCAAGCACTCTGTTTTCACTGTCAAGGTGGAAGGACTAAAACAAGTCACACATATGTGGCAGATATTATTTATAAACAGTAAAATCACATCAGAAACCATTTATAAAACTTTTGGAGTCCTGCACTGAAACATTTGATTTAGAGATCACTCCATTTTTATTCCCAGTAACACATGTATAATCAAACTAGAATATTAAGATCTATGCTTCCTTTTCCTGCATACTACCCAGTCAGGTTTAGAAAAATTGATTTTTTTCATTAGTAAAGGTTTATAGCTTATATATGTTTATTTGTAAATAAATAAATATTTACTTTTGATCAATCTCAGTTCTTTTTGTGAACACGTGCAGTTTTAAGACTTTTTTGGAGCACTTTAAAATTACATTACTTCTGAAGTTTAAAAAATGAAACCTAATTACATTTAAATAATTTCTTGCTTCCTTTATCAAATATTTAACAATACAAAAAGCTATAAACGATTTATGACTCCAAGCTGAATATAAAGAAACTAGGTAAATTATAAAGAAATACATGTAGTAGTTAAGTAAGAATGATGTCTATGGATCAGACTGCAGAGGGAGAAATTAATCTATGGGGGCCTTCCTATCACATGCTTCCCATGTGCCCTGTTGCCTGGAGAAGAGAGGCAAGCTTCTGTCTGAAATAGCAATCTGTCAAAAAGGTATAAAGCTCTACCCAGACCACAGCATATATTGACTTCAACTCACCTCTCACCCAAAGACTAGAAACCAAGAAATATTTTGTTGCATGGCCCCAGTTAATCAGTGAATACTTTGCTTGGCCAAGAGAGGGAAATGTTCTTGGAAAATCCCTGTAAAACCTGATCTCCAGAAATAGCAAAGCATACTATATAAAGATGTGTCATCCTGGAAAAGACACTTTGACTCTCACCTTGTCACTGATTTTCCTAATATACCTGACTGATCACGCGGAGCAAGTCCTGCAATATCAACCTTTATCTTGAAGTGTCTAGTACATATTTTGATAGGATTTGCAGATTAGAATCATAGAATATCCCGAGTTGGAAGAGACCCATAAAGATCATCAAGTCCAACTCCTCACACCACACAGGTCTACCCAGAAGTTTAGACCATGTGACTTAGTGCACAGTCCAATCTCATCTTAAATTCAGACAGGCTTGGTGCAGTAACTACTTCACTGAGGAGCTTGTCCCTGTGCGTAACCATGCTCTCAGTGAACAACCTCTTCCTGATGTCTAGTCTAAACTTCCTCTGCCTCAGCTTAACCCCATTCCTGCGGGTCCTATCACTGGTGTTTATGGAGAATAGGTGACCTGCCCCTCCACTCCCCCTCACGAGGAAGTTGTAGACCGTGATGAGGTCTCCCCTCAGCCTCCTCTTCTCCAGGCTGAACAGGCCCAGTGACCTCAGCCGCTTCTCATATGTTTTCCTCTCCAGGCCCTTCACCATCTTTGTTGCCCTCCTCTGGACACTAATTTGTGTAGATAATCTCTGTAGATAAAACTGTTTCACTATTATTTGGTTTTAGACATAGAATAGTATTTTCCTACCACCAAGTGAGGACCAGAGTCTTCCAAACAGAAACTTAATCTTCAAATTTCTGAACTATTCTGGCTATTAGATTTTACTGGTATTGTTTTCCCTCTTGCAATTCTTCTTCAGTTGTAAAATGAGGAAAACACAAATGAGTAAGTCAAGAAATCTTAGGCTTTGAATCCTGTTCCCTCTAATTGTCTTTAGCACCACAATGTTATTTGAGCAAATTAACTTTCTCAAGTCTTACTTCTGTAATGTCTCCAAAATGAGAGTGAGATGAATTCCAATATGACAAGAATATGTGTCTTTGGATGCATATTTAACGGTAGACAGTTGAAAGTATTTCAAGAAAGCTTCCTTTTTGCACAGTCTCCATTATGTTCACCATTGTCAAAAACAACCACAGAGAAAAACCACTTGACCAATAGGGCAGTACCAGACTCATGGGTTCCACAGATCCTTCTGAAATTGTATCTAAAATGACTCTATTTCAGCCTCCTTACAAAGTCAGGAAACTTAGATACACTCTCTCAGGAGTAAGGTACCCTCAAATAAATCTAAATCCAAGTGGAAAGAACCAAACATCCACATAAGAACTTTGAATTAAGGAGTACAAGAGGTTCCTCTATGGCCAGATAGAGACCATTGGTTGTGCCCGGACTCTGGGCAGACTGTGTGTGAGCCAGCTGTATATGGAAAAGTTGCAGTAGCAGCTACAGTCAAAATACCACACCTCACTGTTCAGCAGGCAGGGCTAGCAGAGTGACACACATCAGTTGGCTGTACACTTGTGTCCAGTCCTCAGGGGGAACTGATGATGGAGGTTATGGCCCTAGAAATTCAAACATGAGCTGTAGCAAGGAGAAGATTGAGGAAATGTCTGGGGAAAGGATAATGCTGGGAGAGCAACAAGAGCAGATAACAGATTTACCAAAAACAGATGTCAGTATTTGATTTTGCTGAAGCAGGTTGAAGTCTTTTCTCTTGATTTTAAGCCATAAAACATGTACCTATGTAGAAATGGGCTTTAGAGAATCTGGGACTGTAAAGTCCAGATCCCTGGATCCCTGTCTATACTTCATATTTGGGTATGAGAAATATAAAGGGTATGGGAAACCTTCTCCTTGATTGCTGTGCTAGTTACCTGGTGTGTTTCTGGTCTTTCCCCATGCTCTGTGAGGGAAGCCCACCCACAGCTCTACACCTGCAGGATGTTGCTCCAGGAAGGGCTCTGTTCAGGTGCCAAGAAACACAGAAAACAGTCCTAGCATTGCCTTGGCAACCCACCTGGCTACCTCTGCTCCATTAGGAAATTCTCTCTCTCACTCAGCTCCTTCAGGGCTGGATCCTGTCCCTATCAGATTTAGCAAGAACTCTACCTAGGTGAGGACAGGATCCAGCTATTCCCCATTTCTTGTCTTTATTCACAGTTGCAACAAAAGAAAAGAAAAAAAAATCTTTAGTATGTTACATACGTATTGTTTGGAGAAGAATTATGGTGCAATATAGCTTCTATGACTGAACAAAGTGGAGAAACATGTTAACTCCACAGTCATTGCTTTTTATTCATGGTCCTCAAATCCATTCAACTTCCAAAGGAACAAAACCAAAATATTCAGAAAATATCAACAAAATGGAATCACAGAAAAAAGAATTCCAACAAAATTTTCTCACAGAATCTCAATGTTTTAGTGTAGGAAACTTACAGAAGGTCAGTCTTTTTAAACTTTTTTTTTTTTTTTTTTTTTAAGTGAAAAAATGGTCAGAATATTAGGATATTAAAAAGTCTTGTAAATGTTATGTCAGATACCTAAATTTCAGAAAAACAACAATCTTCTTGATATTCTTTGGCTGAGAGTTAACACTGACAGTCTATTGCTCTAACAGTTGAAATGCAAAGTCTGGAAAATATCTTTTATTTGAAAGAGAACAAAACATGGACCAAGGTTAATTAGTTTTTATTGTGGTTGAATGAAATGGGCCAATTTTTCTTAGCTGTGACTGAGTAAATGAAAGTAGAATCCAAAGTAAAGCTTCTGTGAGAGGTAAATCACTGAAGACCAATAAATGCATGTGTAAACAAGTAAAACAGCAGTGATAAAGTTGGAATTTGCAAACACAGTTCAACTGCAATATCAACTTACGTTAGGAACAAAGCCAGGGGTCACAGATTTCTCTAGAACAGCATCCCAGTTGACATCAGCTAGGTATGGAGAGCTTTGGATATCTGCAAGACTTGAAAGACGGCACTCTGCATCCTTAGTGAGGAGCTGTAATTGAAAACAAGGCAGTTTCTAAGGGACTGGATGCCATATAAAACAGTAAATGTGTCACACTCATAAATTGTATGGTACAAAATCAGAGTGAGCAAATGGTCAAGAGATCCTCTAACAACTCCTAGAAGGCACAATCTAAAAAAAAAAATGAAAGTAGTAACTCATTTGATATTAATCTAATGTAATTGCCACCAGACAGCTATAGCAGACCTGAACTGTGTACATGAATTAGTAACAAAATTTGATTGCAAATAGACAAGAGTCCAAGTGATATGAAACATCACAGTTCAATGCCATCCCAATTTGCATTTTGTTTTTAATTTATTTGTACATATAGTTACACTGAATATCTTGGCAGCAATTAAAATTAACCACTTCATTGCTCCATCTATCAAAAATACGTTGCTCATAGCTGCAAAGGAATTTCATCTTTTGTTGCTCTATTCACACATGCACAAATATTTCCTGCTCAGAATCATCACTATAGATGATTTGAAATACCTCAAAGATCGATGAACCTTGCAGCATGGCCAAAAAAAATAAAACAAACTGGGATTTTAGGAAGAAAGCAACTTGCAGTGTCATGATGCATTCAGAAAGAACCCTATTTTATAGCTTAGTGACATCTAATGAGTGTACTTGCCAGATGACCTGCATTGTTGAAGGGGTTTCTGGGAAAAGAGAGAAGAGGCAAAAGAGGATGGAAGATGTTGGTGCTTTCTTACCTTTTTCAGCAATGCTATCATGCCCTTGCACCATGTGGATGAGTAGTGAACTCTTTCTATCTTGAACATGTTGAGTATCTCATCAATGGGGGTGGCTGAATGAATTTCATAGGGCCTCTGGGATACAGTTAAAGCAATATCAAGTCAGCAAGAATGGATAAAAGACTACAGACAATTCACATTTCCATGATCTCAGTATTGTTTATACTGGAAATACTGAAACACCAAAACATCTTGTAATAATTCTGAGGCTAATCCTTCTTTGTGTGTGTGCTTTTCTTTGGTTATAATGAATGTAATTACTTATAGATGCATTTCCTCTGCAAATGTTTCTCTTATGCTGTTGTGGTTTAACCTGGCAGGCAGCTAAGCATCACACAGCTGTTTGCTCACTCCCCCCACAATTTGGGATCAGGGAGAGAATAGAAAAAAAAAAAAAAAAAAAAAAAAAAAAAAAGGGGGTAAAACTTGTGGTTTGAGATAAAAATGGTTTAATAGTACAGAAAATAAGGAGAAAATAATAATAATGATAAAAAAAATTACAAAACAAGTGATGCACAATGCAATTGCTCACCACCTGCTGACTAATGCCCAGTCCCTGAGCATTTGCTCAGGTTGTCTCTGCCCCATCCACTCAGCTCCCCCCACTTTTATTGCTGAGTGTAATACCACGTGATATGGGATACAGGACATCCCCCCTGACAGTCTAGGCCAGCTGTCCTGGTTCTGTTACCTCCCAGCTCCTGGTGCACCCCCAGCCTCCTCGCTGGCAGGGCAGCACCAGCAGCTGAAAAGCCCTTGAATTAGCATAAGCACTACTCAGCAACAACTAAAACATCAGTGTGTTATCAGCATTATTCTCATCCTAAATACAAAACACAGCACTATACCAGCTGCTAGGAAGAAAATTAACTCTATCCCAGGTGAAACTAGGACACTTGTTAAGAAGAATCCATTTTAAATTAGGTGGCTGAATAACTTTGTTCTTGTGGCATTTTATATGAAATTGCATTTACTATTTTTTACTTGTAGTACTAGAAAGGCTTGTAATCTGAAATGACAAAATGCAATGCTGCTGGCTAAAGAAAGCTTTATCATCCTGATTTTAATGAGTAGTGGAAAGAAATTAAGAGATGATGTGTAGGCACACAAAAACCTGTGTAAGAATTATAGTAAAAATGTAGACCTTCCAAATCCCAATTCTTCTTCACTGCCCTTTTCAAAATCTAAAATTAATTAATTCACTGCATGGACCTATGGACTATATGCAATGCCTAAATTCAGTCATATGTAAAGAGAGGCCCTAGACTTCACAGTGCTTTGTTCACAAAGATTGCTGTAATTTATCTTTTTTTCTTCCCCCCCCTTTTTTTTTAATGTTTATTTTTTTGTTTATTAAACATACCATTTGTAAATGAAAGTACTACCTATAAATGTATTTTCTTCTTAATTATTGTATATGTATTTTTGAAGGCATGCATTTCCAAAGCAAGTTGTTAGAAAGTTACTCTGTTGATATACTTTTAAAAACTAGGATAGAGTGTGGATTCCTTGTGAATTACGTTGCACCTAGTAGGTAACAAATGTGTGATACCTGATAAAAGATCTGCAGCCAAATGCCGTAAGAGCAACAATGTGCAAATTGGTGCATCATAATTCATACAGTACACAGAGTTACTTTGAAATCCAAGATCCTCAACAGCAGAGAGCTGACACTCATTGTCTTCAATGAGAACTAAATCACCTCAACTTTTTCTACAGGTTATTGGCACATTTCTAGGGATTAGTTATGTAATCTGATAATGAATTATAACTCCTCATAAAGGCCAGCAAATATTTTTATTTTGAGAAGATTCATGTACATGTTTAACTTTGAATAAGTGTATGAAACCAGGTCCAAGTCCAAGAATCCCACCTACTGCTTTTTTCCTTCATCCTCATTTCACTTAGTCTCCACTGAGAACACAGTATATACAGTCATTGTCTATGACATGGGAACAGACTACCGAGTGTTAAGATATGCATCATAGACTTGGGGAAAAAGAGTAAAATTTGATGCCCAGCTTTACTTTGTTCATTTGTGCTTTTTTTTTGTGTGTGTGTTTTTGTTTATTTTTCTAGCAACTAGCTAAGGAGAGAAATGTGCATGTGACATGTGAAATACTCATACTATTATTAATTATCAAAAAAGAAGAAAAAAAAAAGAAAAAAAAGAAAAGAAAGAAAAGAACCAGACAGCTTAGCACCAGTTGCAACTGTAGCTGGAATCTCCAGTCTCATGTCCAGCAATGTGCTGCAATGCCTTTGGCCAGAGTCTATTCTGATGACTCTTCTATCAATAACATTAAAGGCAAATAAAAACAAAAATTCAGATCAACAAAAAGCAAAGCATATTTTCTTAGCTCCTCTTGAACTCAGGCAGGCAACATAATGTTATTCACAGCTCAGAGGTGGAAAATGATTTAAAGAACCTCATTCTTTTTTGCTTGCTTGCTTGCTTTCTCCTTCCTTCCTTGCTTCCTTCTTTCCCTGTACACAAGGATGCACCCTGCTCCAAATGGAGAGAGCCATACCTCCAGGTGGCTCTGCCCATTTCCACATTCTCATCTTTCCCCAAGGCTGCTGTAACAGGGGTGGGTGGGCTGCATGGCAGAGGAGGGGGCTGCTGGCCTGCTATTTTAATTGGAGCCTTGTACTTATGAGCTGTCTCTTTGCAGCCATCTGCACAGTGCTGCTGCTGCAGATGGAGCTTTGGAGCTTGTGGTTATTGCAGATGGTGATATGTCCCAGGCTAAGCACAGTTCCACAACCTGCCACTACTTCCCTTGTCATCACCTCTGTCAGCTTAGGCTTTAACTAGACTAAAAAATTAGAAATATAATTCAGGAAAAATACACCTTTTCCTAGTCTGTACAAAGGTGTGTGCTGCCAAGTCACCCTCTGCCTTGCTCAATGGGCAATCACTGCTCTTCAGGAGAAAACAAGCAGCTGGCTTGGTTGACTAGAGCAGGGACAGATGGCAATGTTTTCATTTTAACAAAACATTTTGGTTTGGTCTCAGCTTTGCCTTGTCTCTAGCCAGACAGACTTGTTCAGAGACAACTGTACTGATCTTGGCAGATGGATACCCTTCTAGATGGTTTTCAGTTACTGAAGTGACTGGGTAGTTTTTGTGATTAGTCCTGGGAATTCAGCTATCCTTACGTGATCACGAATTGTGCTCTTTTCCTGAAGACACTCATTGGTGAAAGGACTGATATAAAGACAGTTGTGTGTTCTTTCAGTGTATTATATGTCAATCCAGCACTTCCCTCTGTGGCTAGGTTTCAGAAGGTGTTTTGATTATTATTGCCAGACCTTTGCTCTTCAGGTTAAAATTTTCCATCTTGAGAAGAATGTCAGGTAAACACCCAATAATTCTTTGGAGAATTACAATAAAGAAAACATACAAAGAAACATACAAAGATATTTTATTTATATTTTTTTTTAGTATGTTTTTAATACACCTAGGGTTTGAGAGCAGGAACTGATATTTGGCATGGGAGAGATCATTGTATCACGAATGTGACTTTTGCCACTTCTATGGACAGAGAAAAGTTTGGCCAAGATCTAGGTCTTTGAAAAATGTAGCTTCTGGATTGAAGTAACAATGTGCTGACAATCTGAAACTTAGTTTTCCCTCTAAAGAGGGGAATAATAATTATTCTTTATTCCTAGTTTCCTTTATCTGTTGTCCCATGTGAAACTGCAAGATCTTTGTGGGAAAAACTGTCTTAGATAACAAAGTACTTAGCAGGACAGGGTAGCAATACCATGCTAGTGCCATATGATAATAAATAATCCTCCTTTAAAGACAGCATACTGGAATGCAATGAAATCTTTTCTCCAAAGTAGCCAAAGTAGGAATTAAGACTGTTAAAAACAAAAACAAACAAACAAAACAAAACAAACAAACAAACAAACAAAACAGATAGTTTAACTATATGTCATTATCCTTAAATGGTATCTAAATTACTGTTTTCCATAAGGAATAGTAAATATTTAAGCAACCAACTTCAGCCCTTTGAACCAAAATGGAAAAGAATTTTCCATTATCTTCTGTGATATTTGACCATGCTCAGGAAGATTTTTCATTAAGCTTATTCACATAATTGGTTAGATAACTAATGGTTGTACTGGCAGATAAGCATTTTCTGTAGTTGGGCCAAGCATCTTAGGATATTATATTAGCTCTTTTAAGATATTAGCCAAGACAATCAAAGATATAGTAAAGCCTGAAGTAAACCATTATTTGGAAAAAAATGTCATTGTTTCAATTCAGCACTTTGAGCAGCCATTAAAACATTTGGCTCTTCCTGAGCACACACTGAAAGCCTGCATCCACTTTGGGCAAACTTTATAATGTAAATGAGTGTGGGGTGAAACTTTCTTGAAAATATTTTCAGCTGGGAAGAGCTCAGGACTGCATTCCTGAGCACAGCCTCAGCCTTGGCCATTCACATTTTATCACTAAGGGTACGCTCAGGGGCACTGTAAACATTTGGCCTTCTCTCAGGCAATGCAATAAATGACAACCAAATCTATCATTCTTACCCAGCCCCTCAGCAATTCATATGCTGTAATTCCTAGCGACCACCAGTCGACAGGGTATGAGTATCCTGGGCCTCCATCCATAAAAGCTTGGAACACTTCTGGAGCTAAAATAATAAATCAAATCAGACCAAACAAAAAGCATTATATTAAGATTAGAGTATGTATCATTCATGTTTGTATTTGAATAATGAACAAGGTTGCAATAAAATAGAATGAAATACATTTGCAAACACATTTTCGGGATGCAGTTTTAGTGCCTTGCTTCACTGGCAATGAGTGGTTTTGTACAACGGGCAGTGTGCTGGGCTTTGTGCGTTTGGTTGCTTTGCTGAAAGGTTAGAAGGCAAGGAAAGAGTGACTCTGGCTGGGTTCCTCTACAATGCAATACTCTTACATGGCACTCCACCAGAGCAAAGTCTCTCTCTCCCTCTGTATACACACACCAGCTTTTGACCAGCCACACAGGCATTGCTGAGCTGTGGGTTATGCCATGACTCTTTCCATGTTTCACCTAGTGCTGAGCAGAGCTGGAAGCAGGAGAGTAGTCAAGGTGGATCAGAGCTGGATCCCAGACGATCTTTATGCCCCTCTCAAACCAAACCCCATATTTTATTATCTGCATTATATGCTTCTGAGGACCCTTCACTGGCCAGAAATTTTCAATTTCATATGTTGTTTCCTGTCTGGTCCTTTTAGATGTAATGTTTTGTAAATAAAAATAATTTACAGCAGCTGAGTTTCTAAACTGAAATGTGACTTGGAATGTTTAGGATAATGTATACATTTTCTGGGACAAATAGTTGCATGCAAGGTCATTGTTTGTGAGATTGATGGAGAAACTGAACATGGTAGATCTCAGCCTCAGCCTCATTTCTACATTTGGGTAGAATTAATCAGAGGGCTTTTAAAGATATTTAACATAGGAAAATGTTAATTAAATACAAATCCTGATATTGGTTTAATATCATGAGAAAATCTGTCATGACTGGAAATAAATACCTTATCAATAAAGTAATGGATTACATTAAAATAACTTTCCTGGGGGGAAAATTTGAGCTTTTCAAAACAAGAATCCAGTTGGCTAATTTCAGCAATGAAGACATACTAAATAATGCTGCTGTAGTTCTTTCAGAATACCATATATAAATAAGACAGGATATGAAATGAAATGAGAAGTTAGTCATGCTTTTCTAATTATTTCACAGCAGAATCTCAGTACACTTTGTGAAAACAACGCTCTCCCTGGGGATTCTCTGAACAACACTATCACCAACCATAACATCATGCTAGATTGCAATTACCATGTGAGCCTCTTCTGGCCATGATACTGATTCTAATGTACCACATTACCACCTGATTACCATCTCATCACTTTCTAATGTGCATACTGCAAGGAATAATGTAGTCTGGTCACACTTAGTTCTGACTGTAAGTTTGGGATTTGACTATGTATGGCACCTAGAGAAGCACCTTTAATTAAAGGAAAGGCATTCCTTCCAGAGGAGTTCTTTCAGTACTTTCATCATTACAGGTGGCAAACTAAAAATACAAAACTCCAGATCTGAGTTCAGAGTCCTGAAGAGCCAAACCAAGAGGATTTTGATATCTGTGAATTTATTGTGACAAAACCCAAATCTGAAGAATAAAAAGCAATGAGTGAATGAAAATGGTCCTATATTCTCTACCTGGCAGGACTGTCTCTAAATAGATGTTGTAGGAGAACTGCAGGTACCTAAGTAAACACTTTTTTTCTTTTTCCTTTTTTTTCTTTTTTTTTTTTCTTTTTTTCTACAATATGAATAGATAGAGAGTAACTAAAGACTGAATCTCAGCTATATGTAAAGTTGTTTTGTGACGCAGCATGGCATGAGTCAACAAAACCGTAAAAATTGTCTTGATGAGTTAGCTCTGTCTCACCTCCAGGCAGCTTAACCTGGCATGTTATATATTCAGATATACTTCCGATCATTTGCATTCTTCTAAGGCTCTGTATAGGCACAACTTATTTACGTATGTGGCTTATTATATAGTTAGATTCTAAGAGGGCAGACAGGTTTTCCTGTTTCACTTTAGTGGGTCAATGCACCTCAATTTTTCCTAAATTGCACATTAGGTACTAAAGCAGTATTTTGAATATCACCATAGGCACCTTTTAGTGATGGTTTGCTTTTTTGCCACATTTGGAATGGCTTTTGCCAGCAGTGCCTAGATGATGCACAATATCTCATTAGAGAAAATAACCTTTGTGGACTTTTTTACTCAGCTAAATAGTTATAAATAGTTGGTTTCACTTTTTCTTTTATAACTTTAGCATTGTAATAATGTGAAGGATTGCTATCTGATTTCTGCGAGGTAGAGATGAGAGTAGTTTATTGATGTAACCTATGACATTGCCAGAACAGTACAGCTGTTTTGCTAATTCAGTGACTGAGATCCACTTTTTTTTTTTTTTTTTTTTTTTTTTTGCTTGTTCCAAAAGCTTCAGCACCAACTGATTCCACATTAAGCAGATCAGCAGAAAATGCTTTCTTTTACCCACTAGCCCCAGCATTTTGAAACTCTGTTTTCTCACCTTAAGCTGATAACAACATCCTAAGGTCAGAAAATGGGCAGCTGGGCTCCTGCTTCTTAAAGCAGATATCCACTTTTCCCTGTGTTAGCAGTATTTGGGGTCCAGCTGGACTGACTCTTTGCATTCAGAAAGCTCCAGAGGAACTCTTGTAAGCACGTGCTTTGCAAGACAAGGAGAGACTGCAGGAAGATGAAATATGATTTGTGGTTTCCTACACACAGGTTTATTCTCAAGGAGAAATCTCAACCCTACTGAAATCAAAAGACCTTTCCCTAGTTTAGCAAAGCTGAATACCCATATCACACTAAGCATGTACTTAATGAGCCTAAAAACCTTTTGGATCTGAGACATTAGGTCCAAATGAAGGCCTCTAGCCTGTACAGAATAATTCAGTAGTTTGCCTGCTTCAGGATCCTTGCTCAGTTCAGAAAGACAGCAGATCCTCCAAGTGATATATGTTAGACTAGACCTGAAGAGCTGTAGCTGTGAAATACAGAAAAAAGGGCAGGTTTTTGTTTGTTTGTTTGTTTGTTTGTTTGTTTTTCTCCTCAAGAACCAATTCTGATCATAAACTGGATGGTGGATAAAAGCTAGTAAAAAAATCTGAAAGTTAAAATTCTACATTGTTTTTCTTTAAGATTATCATTGAAATAGACTATTTGTAATCTTTTAAAACTTGAATTTGATCTCAGTCTCTGCTTGGACAGCCATCCTACAGCCTGAGGCCTGATGTGGGTAGGTTCTTAGGTTCTTTAGAAGGAACTTAACAGTTGAGCTCACCAGAAAGGAGCAAGGGCAACAGCTTTGCTGTGTGCATCCTTTCTGCATGCATCTTCTCATATCATAACTTCAGTTTCTGGATGAAAAGAATACTTAAGTCTTTTACCCCCATACATCTATCTAAATGCAAGGATACTGCCTGAAAAAGTTCATTCATAGGAACAAAATGAGAGAACACTTGTAAGAACAAGAATTTCAGATCTTTTTCTCCAAGAAAGTTCTATTGAACAAAGGGTTTTTTGTTGCGGGAAGAATATGTAGTGTTAACATTGTTCTGATCCTGCAGATTGTTTTGGTTGAGGCTTGTGGTTATTACCACATACAATCAGAGAGAAGGCAGTATAATGGTGCATGGTGGAAGCATAGTGTATAATTAGTGAATCTAAATCAAGTAATAGCCAGTCTAGCAGCAAAAAAGAATTCAAGACAAGTGGAGAAACAATGTAATCAGTAGGTCTTATGGATCTTCATGTCTCCCTAGGTATCTTTGATGTAACGGAGAACTGCTTTACTAGACCTGCCCAAAAGAGCATCTTCAACAGCAGAAACCTGGTTCAGCCTCATTGATCACCCTGCTTTGAGCAGGAGATTGGACTAGAGACTTCTGAGGACTGACAATGTGAATCATCCTGATTGATGCTAATGAAGGTCAAGTGACCATTTTCATGCTAAGCCTCCCTTAGTGGGATGATGAAGGGGTCTAAAGCTAGAAGGTTCAATGAGGTCATTACAGCCTGTTCATCTTAGCAATCACCATAAACTGCATGGCTCTTCACCTCTGCTCAGACACCTGGGAAACCTGTCACTGAAATAACTGGTGACTTTTGAAAATCCAGATCTGAGAAGCCACACAATGTGTTGGCCTAGGCAGGGAATTCTCTTCACGTGTGGTAGGAGTGTGACCAGCCACCTTTTATAAAAGGCTTCAGTAACTGTAAACACAGAGCACTTCAAAACTATTGCCATTCCAAGGTAGGACATCTGTGCTAATTTTAACAAGGCAAGAAATATAGTCAGGACTGTTTACTTGGCTTGCATGGTAATGAACAAATGGACTCTTAACTTCAGCAACACAATGATCTAAAAAAACATAGATTTATTTTTCCTTTTCAACTTCAGATCCCTTATTTTCTTTAAATAATATACTTTCATGTTTTCACTGTTTATCTGCTTTGCTTCCTTGAAAAAAAAATAAAGTGAACACACGCTTTTGTTGGATTAAATGTGTTTCAGTGCCTTCCATGGCTGTCCCTAATATATATATATATTTTTTTTTCCCAACTACTAAGTTAAAATAAAACCCTCTCTAGAGCTCTATCTTGTCATTTCATTTTTTTATTATTATCATTTATTTATTTATTTATTTTGGCACCGTGTCCTTCTATTAATACCATATCATTGCAGACTCTATACTAAGCAAATAATTCCAAGGAAGTAAATAAATGGTTATTTCACTTTAGAATAAAACCATGCTAGAGGATGGATAAGAAAAAAATGAATGTGAAAGCAAACCTAGTGAGTCTACATCCATCTCAGAAACAGTGGCTTCCTGTGATACCTATACTCCTGTTCTGGGGGTTTTGTCATATTTTGTCATATTTGCAGCTCAAAATAATTTTGTGAAAAAGAGTAATTTCTGACAAATCAGTTCATAGATACAACTACTCATTACAATTGTCACAGCAGTCACATGATCTACATTGTAAATGATGTAGAGGATGGATTTCTTGTTGTATGCATATTTCCCAAAAGATGAGTTAAAAAAAAATTACAAAACTGAAATTTTTGTTAACTGGCTGGTAATATCGTACCCCTTTTTGGAAGGTTATCAGTATCAGCTGATATGCTTCATAAACTTGAAATAAAAGAGAGTATAGTTGTAAGTGCAAACACACTGAACCCAATTTTAACTTTTTCTCTTGCTATGGAAGATCATTTTGTATATAGAATAAAATGCTTTTAAGTGGAGTTTTTAAAAATCTGCTGAGTATTCGTAGGTATCACTGAACTCCATGGTTAAACTGTAAGTGCTCCAGGTCTCTGAAATTCAGGCCATTTTAATTTGGTGTCCAATGGTGAATTAGAAAAAGGCTATCCATGGTAAAATAGTTAATTAGTGGCCCATCACTTATAATGGTTAGCACAGAGAATAGCTGTTATCATTTTCGATGGAGCATACTGGTTTAATCATAAAGACAATTCATCAGGCTAAAACATAAATTGAAAGGCTTGGAGTGGCTCTGATACAAATCCCAAATAGCACAATGTGAAGTTTTTTGTCTGATGAAATGATTTGAGGTTCACTTCCTTAGCAAGAACCTAATCAAAGAGCGCCTGGTGTACTTGCCTGTCACTACACGGGAGACTACTGAGTGCTGATTAAGAAGCTTACAGAGCTGTTACTCTGACGCACTGCTGACTTCCATGGGCTGCCTCAAAACTTTGCAAAAATGGTGAGAGTGGAAGTGCAGTGAGACGAATGCACAAATGCACAAGACCTGTCTTCAAGTGGCTTTTGCTACATACTAAAAATCTCCTTGTTTACAGTATATTTAAGCAATAAATTGCAAGTGATTCCTGCAGATCGATTAGCTGTAAGGAGCTAATCATCCACGTATAAGTAAATGTTGCCAGAAGAGATGGCTGTAAATTCCCACAAAATGCCCTGTGCCAATATTATTAATATGACAGACTGAAAATAGATTTAAAAATAAAGCCATAATGGTTTGGCCTCATTTTTCTCTCTCTCTCTCTCTCTCTTTTTTTTTCTATGACCAAGTTCAGATGTGCATGTCTAAAACATTTCTCAAGACTGAAAGCACTGACATTAGTCATCCAGTTGGTTGGTTAGAGCTCTTTGTAGCCAAATTGCATCTTAGCAGAGACCCTACATGTCAGGAAGAGGAATCAGATGTACATGGTGTACTACAGGGGTTGCAAAGAAATGCACTCTGCTGTGTAGCAAATGATACCTCAGTAATGTAAGCCTTAATGTATTGCCTGAGATTTCATAGATAGGAAAAGCAATTCCAGTGTCATTAACTGAGGTTCAGAGAAATACCATGCTGTCAGGTATCATTCTGCTTCCTCATATTACTCTCCAGGAATATAAGTAAATATAAACACACACATACAATGTATACAGTATAAACAACATTTGCATTGTCTAGCACAGGATAAGCAGCAAAAAGCTTAGACATTTCCAGTTTTAAAATGTGTGGATGACTTGATGCATATAACATGGTTATAGCTTAGCCACATGCATGCGCTTTGCTGACTCAGGTTTAATGGTCGACAGGCTGAACTGTATAAAAAGTGAACCTGATTTTAAAAATAATATTCCAAAAGCCTTGGACCGAGAAGGTACAGTGAAATATTAACACTGTGATAAGATTATTTTTTTTCCCTCGAAAACATAAAAACCGAGAAGGTTGGTAATTCTTCCAGGTCACAGGTAAATAGAAAATAGAAATCAGACTATAGTGATGACAAGTGATATTTTGTTTACAGAGGAAGACTTTTTAAGAGCAAAATGGAAGGAAACAACTTCTCTCTCCCTGAAACCACACGTGGACTTTGGTAAAACATCAATTTACCTCGTAGAATTTACCTACTGATGTGCTAAAAAGTTCGAAATCATAACAGACAACTTTCAGACTTAGAGCTACAGTCTATCAAACTGTTAACTTCTATTGTATAAGGTGAAGTACTGCTGGGCTGGCAATTTTCTAGTATGTGAGGTCTAGAAGTGTTACAGCAGAGTAACTGATTTTGTACCTTTATTCACATAGTACACCTCAATAGTTTTCATACTAATATTTAACGCAATTAAATATTTTAAATCTAAGTAAATATTTTACATACCGCTGTCTGAATATTGATACTGCATTCAGAATGCTTTGTTGGTTTGCTCTGTGGCCAACCTACTCCACACGCCCTCATTCAGAGTGCTGTCCTCATAAAACCCTCTACATCACTTAACCACTGAACAGAATCCAGTTCTTGTCCTTGTGTTAGTGTAGATAAATTTGAATTGTGTTTATTTTTGAGTGAAATAGTCAAAGAAATGATTACTTTAGCAGTTTTGCTGGAAGATCTCAGAGTAGTAGCAGGTTGGAGAGCACAGAGAGGAAAAAAGTGGCTGGAGACAGGAACGTCTTTCCTGATCTCCTGAGGTTTTACAGCTACTTGTGCATCTACATTTAGTGCCAGGGCAGAACTAAAACCTGAATACCCACTTGCAGCTCAGTGCTTAATCCCCTCAGCTGTGGTGCTGCTAGCACAAGCTGAAAACTCATCAGCACAGGGGAGCTTTTATTTGAGTGCCTCCAAGCCTCATGTCTGCTCTCAGTTCTTGCTTATCAGAAGCAGCAGAAGTTGTGATATTTCTCTGAGATCAAAAGGGCAGGTGGAGACATCACCAGAGAGACTCTGTAGATAGGCAGTCAAACTCTCCATAGGAAAAGAGTTATTTTTAAAAACCCAAACACTGCCTTGACTGCACTCCAAAAGCGATGACCTGCTAAGCACTGTTTCATGTCAGAGCACTGCTTATTATAATGATAAATAAGGCCAGCATTGAATAATTTTGAAAATCAAACTCCAAATTTATCCCTGATATATTGTAACTACCTCAGGAACAAATTTAGACCTACAGAATATTTTTGCTTTACCAGTATGGTTGATATCAGGACATCCACTAACTCTCCTCTGACTCCAAATAGTACTCCCACATGGTATTAATTAATAGATATGGATGACTCACACATTTTAAAAGTCCAGTGGACCTCTCTGTATATCCACATTCTTCTGGTAATCTCAGGTATGCAGTCTTTATTCACACTGACAACAACCTATGAAAGCAGCTGTGAAAATCTGAGATAAGTCTGCAAGGTAGGAAGGTGTAGCTGAAACTTTTCAAGTAAGTAACTGCTGATTTTATTGGCTTTTTTTTTTTTTTTTCAGGTGTATTTATACCATAAAATGTATTTTATTTGTTTGATTTGAAGTTAAGACATGGTGCATTATTTGGATAACTTCAGTCTCTGCTGAAGAAAGCCCCAAAGCCTCTAACTCCCCTACCACCAGAAACAGAAAACAACAAAAATATGTAAACTGTGAATGGAAAGTTTCTGCAACACTCCCAAATAACATACAGATTTATAGAAGTACACCATTCAAAAAGGAAACTTTTCAATGAGCAAAAATCATATGCTATAGGACTCAAGTAATTCTAAATTACCCAAGTGCGAGGAATAAGCAAAAGGTAGTATCCGTAATGTTTTCTGTATATATTTTAGTGTTTAACATTTTGCTTTGTAGTTTGCCAGCCTGCTCCAGTGTGGGAGGGCCAATATTGCAAATTGGTGCCCAGTACTCCGTGACACTAGCGTATTGCTTGCAACTTGTAGTAGGGACAATATAAGAAACCTTAAGAAACCTTTTTTTTTTATTTTTTTTTCTTTCCTTTTTTTTTTTTTTTTTTTTTGATAAGTGTTCCAGCCAGACAAATGCAGACTTTCTTTAAAACAAAACAGCCCTAATAAACAGCCTTCTGAAAGAAGAAAGAGCCAAAACATAATATCCCAGACACAGGCTGATGCCAGGGGCCTAATCCTGCCCTGGGATGGCTTTCCTGATCCATGCTACCAGTGCAGATTGGAGGGGGATACCCCCACATGTACTTGTGGGCAATTGTTTATAGCATACATCTGCTAAAAGTCAGCTGCATCTCAAAGCACATTTTGCAATGCTTGCTAGCATAGGAGTATGACAGGCTGAAAATCTATGAGTTTCAAAGGCTGCTGGTACAAGAGAACCTTTGACAGCACCCACAGTCACTAGTGGTGTAGCAGGTTTGAGCAGTAAATTTGTAATGATAATATCAGGCATGGGTGAGACACAAAAGTTTCCTTAGCCTAATTAAGGCACACACTGTATTTCATGGCTGCAGTCATCTGAAGAGCATGAGACAGAGTTTAAAGACCCTTGAACATTAAAAAGCTGAATTCACTTCAGCATTTCAATCACAGAATCACAGAATAGTCTAGGTTGGAAGAGACCTCCAAGATCACCGAGTCCAACCTCTGACCTAACGCTAACAAATCTTCCACTAAACCATATCCCTAAGCTCTACACCTAAACGTCTTTTAAAGACCTCCAGGGATGGTGACTCAACCACTTCCCTGGGCAGCCTATTCCAGTGACTAACAACCCGTTCAGTAAAGAAGTTCTTCCTAATATCCAACCTAAACCTCCCCTGGCACAATTTTAGCCCATTCCCCCTTGTCTTGTCACCAGGCACGTGGGAGAATAGACAAACCACCACCTCACTACAGCCTCCTTTCAGGTACCTGTAGAGTGCAATAAGGTCGCCCCTGAGCCTCCTCTTCTCCAGGCTGAACAGTCCCAGCTCCCTCAGCCGCTCCTCGTAAGACTTGTTCTCCAGACCCTTCACCAGCTTCGTTGTCCTTCTCTGGACTCACTCAAGCACCTCCATGTCCTTCTTGTAGTGAGGGGCCCAAAACTGAACACAGTACTCGAGGTGCGGCCTCACCAGAGCAGAGTACAGGGGGACAATCACTTCCCTGGACCTGCTGGCCACGCTGTTTCTTATACAAGCCAGGATGCTGCTGGCCTTCTTGGCTGCCTGAGCATACTGCTGGCTCAAGTCAATGGTTTTTTAGAAGTAAAAAAGACCAAGCTGTTGTTCTCATTCCTTCTAGATCCACTGTTTTCCGTGTTTTTGTTGTCTATGTGTGGTATGTATTTTACTTGTTCGGATGAATCAGCTGGAAAGAAGGAGCATAGAGAAACCACCAAGGTTTCTGGAGAACTGTTCAGGTTCAGATACATCATGTTCAGTGTAACCATTTAGTAAATAGGGAAATAAGTGTGGAAAATTTCAGGCTGAGAAAGACTTAGGGGCAGAAAGGCTAATATGAAGTGGGATTAAGCAAAGGCAATAGGAGCTGACTCACACGATGCTTAGAATTACAAGATAGGTATCTTAATCAGAACAGCTAGTGCATTTTTACAATATCAATTCACTGCATTTTTTCTGGATACCAGTTTTATGCAGTCATGCTGCACACAAGTGAATTGCTCCCTAGCAATTTCTCAGCCTATTCCAATAAGATTTCAAATAGGGATAGAGGCTTTAAAGAAAACATATTCCTGTATACATTTTCCTGTATATTTCTTTAAATTGACCATAGGAAAAAGTGAGAAACCCTTAAGTACCTCTAGTAAAGGAAAGGCTGGAGTGAGCCCTCTTATCTGATTAAATGTAACAGGATCCACATGGGGGTGTGACTTTATAAACATCCCAGATAGGGAAACAGCTTTCATCACATCTCATACCCTCATTGCCATAAAAACCAGCACAGAATAAGGCATGTCTTACAGGAACAACTAAATTTCCTTGGTTTTGGTGCTCTGCAAGTAAATTGCCTGAAGGTGATTTTTGTCTTCTTGCATTGAAGTCAAAGTATGATTTAACCTCCTCGTAATCTTTTCTCAGGTGCTAAGTGATAGGATGTGAGGAAGTGGCCTCAAGCTGCATCAGGGGAGATTTAGACAGGATATAGGGAAGAATTTCTTCATGGAGACATTGGTCAAGCACTGGAATGGGCTGCCCAGGGAAGTGGTGGAGTCCCCATCCCTGGAGGTATTGAAGAGATGGGTGGACAAGGTTTCATGATGGGACTTGATAGCTCAGGATGATGGTTGGACTTGATCTTGAATGCCTTTTCCAACCTAGATGATTCTATAATGAAAACTTGTCACCAAACATGGTGCCACACTCCCCATGTCTTTTTTTCCCATATTTTGGTCATTGTCTAAAAGACTTACATAAATCCACATTTAAGTCTGGATACAGCCTTAAAGCCAGAAATCATACAGACTTATATGAACATCAGGACTGAAAACAAAGCTTTTCTAATTTGAGCACTGCAGCTGAAGAGTATTTGTAGCATTTCACTTAAAGATATAATTATTCACAAATTTAGGAGAAAAATAAATGAAATCAGTGCTTTTAGAGAAAACAGCACCATCGATAAGTATCTAACCATATCTGTCAAGCTCTTTGCTGATGCTTTGATACCAAAGTTGTGCAACAGAAAATCCTCACCCATCACTTTTCACATGAAGCAGATGAAGTTAACAGCTCTAAAAGATTTCCTGCCTCCTCATGGCTCCAAATAAATGCAAAGATGACTCTTCTGATTTTCTGAGTAGCAGAGACTGAACCTGTGACTTTTGCAGTATTTTTACATTTCCAAGAAATGAGCAAGGTGCACAGTAGAGAAAGTATGTTAGTGGATGGTGCTGTAGTCTCTACAAAAAAAAGGAAAGAGCATTTCTCTTTTACTGTTTCTTTTGTTGTGAGATTGTTGGATATGAGGGAGGAAGGTTCAGGGACAGAATGGCTCCATGAACTGAGGTGAACCTAGCAGCCTGTGAAGTCAAAGTCTTGCTCCCACCTCCCATCCCTCTCCAGCACTGTAACACACCTCCTTCCTTGGGTCAGCTCAGGATCTAATGGGAATACTCCACTAGCTCATTTAGCACCCAGGAAAGGCAAAAACCCACCAAAACTACTGCTAGGAAAAAAGGAGATAGCATTCTGCCATAATGAGTTGCATTGGCTCAGTGAAGGTTTCTGATGCACTGCATCAAGGAGATGGAAGAGGATGAGGCCGTGAGGAAGACGGGTGAAGAGCGAGAATGAATGAGAGGAGAAGATAGTGGCTCAGCTACTGTGGCACTTCTGACTTAGGTCAGAGAAACTATTTGTCACAATGTTAAGCTGAAGAGGTGATTACGAAACAAGTCTGTAAAGACATACCTATGCCAGTAAGGCATTTCCTACTGGGTACCAGAACTCCTGAATTTTCTAGCAAATGGGCAATACCATGGAGAGGGACGTAAGTGGAGTTTAGGCAGGATGGATGGGGCTTGAGAGTCTCTGCATTGAATAGACACTTTTCTTAAGATGAATCTCAACATTTCCCATCCTTGTACCATCTCTTGGCAAATGTCAACTCAACAAAGAACAGGTTACTCCTCCTCCTTATGGTGGGGTTGGAGATGTGGAATTCAAAAAGGATGGGGTCATTTCTTGTAATTTTATCTCTAAAATAACAAATTATTGTACTTAGCACTTGCTAAAAAAATTTGTGCTTTCAGTTGTTAAAAACTAGCTTTTTCTTTTTCTCTCATGAGAAAATTTGCAAACAAAGACCACTAATGAACAAAAAGGTGGTGTTCACCTACGAATGCAGATCGGCTGAAAGATTGTCCAAAAGATATTAAGTTTCCTGTTTACTCTCAGCAGAATCTTTGAAGAATATTCACATTTTTGTACAGCTGCTTTAACTAATCTGCCTGTGATCATTA
Organism: Oxyura jamaicensis; assembly: GCF_011077185.1. Taxonomy (NCBI): domain Eukaryota; kingdom Metazoa; phylum Chordata; class Aves; order Anseriformes; family Anatidae; genus Oxyura; species Oxyura jamaicensis. The sequence goes on along the minus strand of NC_048896.1, from coordinate 83,448,364 downwards.
GCAGCTAGACGATCACTTCATTACACACATTCAGACTGTGACAGACAGATGCTAAAATGCTAACTGACCCCTAAGCAAGTACTCAGCTTTCTTCTGCTTTCATAATAATTATGCTTTCTAATGTAAAACTGTGCAACCGCTTCAAGATTAAAAATGTAAGGCCATCAAAACAGTCATTTAATCGACTACCAAATTAAATCTCAGAAAAGACTCTATTGTTATGCCTGCTGTCATCATCACATTTAAATATGGAAAATGTCTATTCTGAATCTGAGCTCCTGCAAAACGTCTAATCTTCAAGAGTATTTTTGAATAATCTATGTAATAAGAGTTTGCACATCTAATGACTATGTCTACTAGAAGATTGTAGGTAGCTATTTAAGCAGAACACGTGAACCCAGAGACAAACTTTTCATATAAATGCAAAACTACAATCCTTAAAACTTTGGAATATTTTAATATTCCTTTCATTGTGCATGTAAGGACATTTCAGTGAGTATAATCAGTTGAACATGTAAATTGTATGGCTATTTGTCCATATGTGTTGGGGGTAAGGTCAAATTACTTATAGAGAAAAATTGCTTGTTTTCTGAATTTTTATTTTTGTTTCTTTTCCATGAATAAAACCACTGCATACTGGCAAAACTGCTCAAGTGAATTCTTTTTAAACTAAATCCATCCATGTAAGTGAGGTTGCAGCATCCCTCTTCCTCATTTCACCACATCCAGTAGGGAACATGCAGTGCAATGTTGAACACTCAGGTACTGGTCCCAGCATGAAGCTCAGTACCCAGACCTGGACTCTTCATGCTCTGCATCAGATGCCTGTGTCATGTTGGCCATCTCATCCAAGTAAAAGCACTGAACTAGATACTCAGCTACAGCTAACCAATGCAAAACTCTGAGAAAATTTGTCTGAAGTCTTGTTCCTCTGCATCACTTAAAGGCTTGAATCAGGACTACATAAAATGTTTATTGGCATGTTTTGAGTACATTTGTAGAAGTAAGCTGCCCAGCGTCAGGTCAGCACTCTGGGCACAGGGGCAAGTGGCCCGTTCTGGTCACATGTACGCTGTTGTATCCTATTAACCCCCCAAACAGGAGCGCTATTTCTGAAAAATACAGGTCTACTACAATGCCTGGGACTGCTCTGACACATTCACAGCTGGTACAGAGTTGTCCTGTAGATGCGTGCCTGCTTCATCTACGTGCAGGTTTACACAGTGCATTTTTTGCTGTGAAAATGCATAACGGATTAATTCTGATTTCTTGGGCAAACACTTTTACTCCGTGTTATTATGCAGAAGTGAGGTAACACACTGACCTTCATTTCCCTGAATGACATTTTCAGAATATGGTAGTTTTCTGATATTTTGCCAATGCATGGTTTTTACATGTGCTCTGAGCATGCCTGCTTGAGAAAATCTCTTGTAGACACACATATCTGTTTTTTAGAACCAAAATATGTTTAGTTTCTAGCTAACCATCTCCTCATGTTACAGCAATTCTCTATAGAAACAATTAAACAGCAGATGTGTAGGAAGTCACAGGAAGGACAAGTCACTCCTATTCTTAGTCATGGAAGCTAGTAGACGATTTGGTGGGACAAATGATCTTTAGGAAATGCCTTCTGTCCTTCAGCTCCAGGGGAAGTTTGAATCATTAGCTTATCCAAGATGCTTAACTTTTAAACGCACAAAGACAGATGAACTGCATTTTACTCTCCCAGCCTTCAATCTCTGCATTTAAAATATGTTATTAAAATGTATAAAATGCCCCTTAACACCACAGGTCAAACACTTATGTGGGTAGTTACCTAGGACTCTAATTAAGCAGAATTTTTTTTTGAGGAATTCAACAAAACAATACAATTAAAAATGTGCCTACATTCTTTTTAACTGACATGACATGTTCTCTGCTAGATCATAGTCAGAGCAGTGCAAACATAATCATGTATTCTTGTCCCCAGCTGTGGGGGTTTGCACAAAATAACAGAGCTGAGCCCCTATCCTGAACTTGCTTCACAAAACCAAGCAGAACCTGACTAAAAGCACTGTAGAGACCAAGTCCCCGTCCATTTCCTTCATCTCTGATATTTTCTATTGTCAATACACAGATGCTATAAAAATAAATAAATAAATCACATTGATCATTTATCAATAAACTACATTTATTATGTGGTTTTACAAGTTGAAATCATTTTAAAATACCATTAGTCCACATTAATGTATTAAATTTATTTTATCTTTTAAATTGTCTTGAAAACTTACCCATATAGGGTTTTGTGCCAGCCATAGAAGAAGCCTTTTCTGAGCCTTTCACTATGGTTGCAATGTTGAAGTCAGTGATATGAACATGTCCTGCAATTACACACAATAAAAACAGAAGTCAAAATAGCACATCATAGGAACATTCCTTGTTTTATTCAGTGTTTAAGAGACAATAGAAATAAATTGTCAGATTAAACAAATTACTATTAAACATTGTTCACATCTAGAAAAATATAATGACAACAAAATGATGTCATGCTTCTTTTCCTGTGTTGTTCCCATAATTTTCTTGCATGCTGAACCTTATGTGCTGGTCACCCCTGAACCTCCTCCTGCTGTGAACAACAAGGACAATAACTGTCTTTTCAGAGTAGGAATGTGCAGGAGCAGCACTGAATTTGCTGTAGTGATGTGTGAAATCTCCCTCACCTTATCTCTAACTAGGGCTATCCCTCACAATCTCATGTACTCATGACACCTGTCTGCCATCACATCTACTTTGGGTTACAATCAACCTGGCTTTTCACAGTCTCCTCAGGGCAAAAAGGGAGCTAAGAAGTAAAAGGGTATTTTTATAATACAACAACTACAAAATTAGATTCATGGTAGCAGAAGAGCATGTATGTAACAACAGCAGGTCCCAAATGATCCCTCATTTGACAGCGGATTACTAGATGAAAGATATGTGACACAAGGCAGCCCGTGGACTTGATACCTGACCAGCATGACAGCTGATTTAAACTCAGCTAATCAGGTTGGATAGCCCCAACCTGCCATCATTATTTTTTCCCTAGGGTAGTTCATGACAAGTGTAGGTTAATTTACTCCACCACAGTGAGGCAATAGTTGCTAATCCTGACTTGCCCTAAGCAGGTAAATAAATGCAAATCCAGCCTGAAGATGTATCTTCAGACTTTTATGCTGCCCATGATTTCACTTGCCAATGGCATTGTGGAAGGTGGAGTACAGAGAAAGGTGCTCCCTTCCTCAGCTTAACCATGCACTCAGATCAGGATTAAGACATCTTGTCTTTAGCTAGAGTCTTGAATGACAGGTTCCTCTGATTTTGGTTTGTTTGTTTGTTTGTGTTGTTTGTTTGTTTGTTTTTGTTTGTTTGTTTCCTGATCAGGATCTCAACCTCATTCAGTCCACAGTGTGGAGCAGGCTTTGGGCATGATGGGGTTATTAAGTGAAGGAGGTTGTTATCATGTTTGCTGCCAAAGATGAAAAGAGTGTAACAAATGACTTGCTTTTGGTCCTGACACTGAACATTTCCCCAGTGTCTGACTGAGGAACAACAATCTTAACAGATGATTATGCTGCTCTGACAGTCTAACCTAGAAGTCTGCAGGAAATGTACCTTCCAGCCTCTAAGAAGCTTGCAGTTACCCATGTGTGAACTGAAATTCCCAGTCCCCCCATTTGGCCAGGTCTGAGCTGGTTCTGAAAATAAGAAGGCACATCCCATTGCCAAACTTATACCTATTTATTCAAATGTGAGACACAGTAGAAATTACTGATTAAGTGATTTGTGTACTTTTCGCAGTTTTCTCAAAAACTTCTTACATATCAGTGACACTTTCCTTCTAAAGACACCCAACCCAGAATATATCCACACAAGGCAGGCAAAACCTGTGGGCAGATACAAGCAATCACTTCATAAAGGGTGGAGGGAGTTGGGTTCCCATAACAAAAATTAGTGTGCACAGCCTGGCCTGCCCTCAGGTTTCAAAATGGCATTTCTCCTTCCTGGTGGCTGCAGTTTATGGCTGGTGAGGAGCATGTCTGCAGGTTATTCCTGCAGTAAAACACCACAGCAGAAAGCTTCTTGAAAAAGCTAATTAAATCACATAGAGCCACCTCATGGTAGCAATGTTTTAAGTGATTCCATGTTCATCATACAATTAAAAGCTATAAGGATTCCAGCAGTCTAATACTTCTCTCTCTCTCTCTTTTTTTTTTTTTTTGACAGATAAATATGAAGTTCTGTCATTTAAATGACACCATTGTAAGTGATTCTCCTTATTAGAGTGCCAGCATGATAGCCTGTTGTGAAACACCTATCACATAATATCTGTTCAGACTGATCCAAACAGTTGTTTTGCAATGAAAATTGCTTCTCCTGCAGTGCATTGTTTTCTATCCCTTTTATTAGATTTGTTTTCATTTACCAAAACCAAAATAGCACACACGTGAAGTGTTACATATACCCGTTGATGTTTTTTTGTGAAAAATGCCTTCTGCAGGGTAAGGGGTAGGTCCTAGAGAGCTCCTCTTCATCCTGCTGCTGATACAGCAGCAATGCTCTGCTCCTGTGCTCATGGCATCACACAGCAAAACCACATCTATACCACTGTGGAAGTGGCCACTGGAAAAGAAATCTATCTTTTTTCTTCCATGGCCCATGGGCTGCCTGCAGACAGACTTTGCCTGTGGCTCAGAGGGCTGCTAATTTACTCTGGAGTACAAGCAAGGTGTTCTGAGGGCAGGTAGGTGGCTGTGCTGCCATGGGGACAGCAAACAGCTCTTGGTGGGAGCTGGGAGAGGGAGAGAAGCTATGTCTGGGATGAATCTGGAGCAGGGAATGATGGGGAAAAAACCTGGGATGGAGCCAGAGCAGGGGATGTTGGGGGAACATTCCTTCCAACCCCCCCCCCCCCCACCCCCCCGAGCAACCCTGCTGGAGTTTTGGCAGTGGAGGAGGTTTGGAGTGGTGGTGAGGCAGAGTTCTTCCTGTCTGCACACAGCTTTCAGTAGTTTCAACTTCTTTGAGCCCAGGGGCTTGTATTTAAATAATAATAACAATAATAATTCCTGGTGTAAATATATCAGATGACAAGGAGACTCCAGTTTTCTATAGGAGTCTTTCTAAGCAGCCTCTAAGACATTTTTGCTTTGACTGTTGCATGTAGGAAAAAGAAAAATAGCTATTGCTGCAGTAAATATGCTACAATACTGGCTACTTCACGCTGTTTCCAAGATTTCAGTTCATGGGAACATTTTCCCGTCTGAGCTTCATGTCTTTGTACTTGATCTACATTTCTGGATATTATTTTGAACAATAAGTGACAACCAAACCCTCACTCTCAGTACCCTCACTCTCTCCTCAGGTGTCAGGTATTGAACTGGGCAGTACATCAGTACCACTTGGGTTTAGTTGTTGAGGGCTATAAAGACCAGGAGCACACAGCAGGTTCAGCAATACTAACTCAATTCAGATATCACAGGGGAAGAGCTCATTGCTTAATCTCCCTGACTGCATGACCCCTTTTGGTAATAAGAGGCTGGTGGAGAGAAAAGAAGAAAAGACAAAAGACCACATTCTTCTGGTTCTCTGCAATGTGGCTTTTATGAGATTTCATGTATATCAACACATACATTCTAACCAGAAAATATATCGATGGCAGTTGTTTCAAGAATTGCATTCATCTAGAGGGAGAATTTCTAAGTTAATACCTACAGCAGTGTGTGACTTTGTGAAGCTTTATACATGCACCTCAGAAGTACCGAATGGCATATATACCTCACTTCTCCAAATCCCGGTATCTGAGGAAAACAACTACTCATTTTTTACTATTATTAAATTTTTATCAAATGAGAAAAAATCATAATTACAAATAAAACAAGTCCTTAAAGGTGGCTGAGGCTGGCTGACTAACATTTAGCAGAGAAAAAAGTACATGATTTCAAACCTTATTGAATTTCCCAGGGTAAGAAATTGAAGGGGTGAATGTGAGGGCAGAGAGAAAAAAAAAAATCAGACTAGAGTTAATACTGTCAGCTCAATATGCATCAGAGCTGATGGCAAATATCATCATAGAAATGTTTTGGAGCAAATTCAGATCCAGTATGCCTTTAGAGGGTCAAACCCTATGAACTATTTAAAAAACATCTTTTTGGGTTCATCTGTACCATGTACAAGAGCATCAGCTTGTATCCTGGTGAACTTGGCATGACTTGGCAGCCTGCCACTTATCATCAGGGAGGTTGTTAGAAACCTGGTGTTCCTGCTATAGGTGGGCTCAGAAAGCTTGTGTGTTTCAAAGGGGTAGGCTGCTTAATGGCTTGTGTAGGCATGCAAAACTATCAAATACACTTTCAAAGTGCAGATAGCTTCAGGTTAGAGTTATGCTCAGAACACTCTGTTAATAAACATCAGAGGGTTAAATGAGATAAAGTCCCTGAATATTGTCTGTGGATACGATGAGGTTAAGCCCTACTGTAGACACACCAGGTACATCTTCAGTGGTGACTTTATGACTCCCAGACATCTATATGCAGTCATTGTTGTCAGTTATGCTGTTCAGAAGTCAGCAGTCAGGGCTCAAAGTATTAAATTTATATTATTTATTTATATTATTTATTTTAATAGTATTTCTGGTTTTAAGGCCAAGATATTGCTTTTTGCTTTGAAGTTTAGATTAACCATTTTTATGGATTGAGAAAAATCTCCTGGTTTTACTACTTTTGTATTCCTGAGGTAGGTTTCCTAAGCCATACAGATAAACTGTAGAGCAACTGGTTTTAACAACTAGAAATATCTATGATCTTAGTGTAAGCTATGAAAGTCAGTCAGCGTAATGTGATTCTGTGATTCTGTAATGGCTTGAAGATGTAAGGCAATGCGAACGGACTTCAGCCAAAACAGGTTTCTTCAGTGAGATCAAAGAAATTTAATTTATTGAGACAAACTCTCAGTCCTAAATTTTGTGCATATCCAATTTCATAACACTTTTGGGTAAACATGGTTGTTTTATAAACTGTAAGAAAGAATGAAGAGTACAGTGAAGCATATAGGAAACTGTTATACCATCCTGGAGGCTGCAGGCTAAAATAAAGTTCTTGTGCACCTGGTTAGACTTGTATTAGGTGAATGTGTTATGCTTTTTATACAGCCTGCCATATTTATGGTGCATATACTGAGCACATTTTTCTGTTACGTGAATGGTTCATTAAAAAATATGCTATTGTGATTTGTTGCAGCTTAACTGAAGCCATTTTGGACTTTAAGGATAGGATTCATCTGGCTAAATGTGAATCTATGAGCTGGTTATCCACACAAAACTTCCTAAGTATTATTCACTGAAGAGAAATAGATGCTAGTGTTTAGTGCAGACTTCCAAAATAGATCATATTTAGTCAGATTTAAATCAGATTTAAGTGTACCTACATCTTTCTGTTATCTGTAAAAGAAGCCTAACATGGCTAGCATGGTACGGATGCCTGTCCTATTGGTGTCACATAATATAGTGAGTGCATGAACTGTTACCTAGGTTGGGAGAACTACATTTCCCAGTCACATAACTGGTTTGTGAGCCAAGGATCTGTGAGTTAATTAATTGTGCCATCCAAGGCCTATCTGTAATCCAGGAGAAGCATGGTTATTTCATCATTTGTCTGCAGGTGTGCTATGAGGGAGCAGCAGTATGCTGCTTTGAAAAAAAAAAAAGGGGTGTGGGGGGGTCTATCCATCCCCAAATTTCCAAGCTCTCTATAGATAACTTTGCTGATGATTTTGTAGTCACAAAAAAAAAAAAAATGCAGCATATTACTGACTCTGGTGTTGCTTCTTCTCTACAATACTTGAGCTCCCATAGGAAAACTCTTCCAAGAGGCTGATTTTATGTTGTAACTGACCTTGACGAGGGGCAAGGAGAGATAAGGGTAACACTACTTCAAAGTCTGTCAGAGATGTAACGCTCTCAGTCATTTCACGTTGCCTTTGACATCTTTAATTCACCCAGGACTTAAAGACAAGAGATTTCTATTTCATGCTTATTTGCTGATATTTGTGTCTAGGGAACATTAACGCTTACAAGTCTGAAACACCGAATACCCAAAGTCCTAGATGGTTTAAATCTCAAATATAATTTCACTTTATTGGCTTCAGTATTCGCAGGGACAAACTCCAGCTGTTTGCAATGTTACCTCTTTAATCAGTTTTAACTTGTATACCCAGCAGCTCTGCAATAGATTTTGAAAAATAATGGTAACTTTGGCATCATTTCAAGTCTGTATTTTCTCAGAGATTAACTGTTCTTAATCAATTTCTGAGGTGTACAAAGCAAAACAAGGCTTTCCCACAGCAGCGAACACACATCTTTTTTGCATTTTTTCTTCCCCTTGTATTTCTTTTCTAACTGATATAAGGTTAATGCTTTCTTTATTTTTATTTTCTCATGTCCTTGTTATGAATAGTTGCAAAAAGATGCATGACATTTTAGAAAAATGCTTCATATATTTCCTATATTTGTAAGGTTTACATTGAAAAAAAATATATATATTATTTCATACCACATATTCATACCCCACATTTTTAGCTTGAGATCATGGAATTAGTGTTTAAACTTCAAACCTGATTATGTTGCCTAGTCATTTTTTGACATAATTTGTGTCAAAACAATATATGGAACCTTAAAAAATTTACAGAGACTTTAGAAGCACATTTCCAAATTCCATATTTAAATTCAGGAAAAATAATTTCAGATCCCTACATGAGAAATAATTTGTTATTTGAAATTTTCTAGCCCTTCAGGAGTTCAGAAAAAGAGAAAATAAATGCTTGATACTGTTCTGCTGGAAGGTCCCTAAACAGTGATTGCAGTGACATACTTTAATCGTGTTATTAGAATATTATCTTTGTTTTGACAGATGTCCCTTGTGATGTCCAGTCATATTAAATTCCTTCATATTCAGGTCTTTCAAGTGTCAGATCAGCATTTTTTTTGGTTTTCAATAGGAAGGGATATTACAAAAGGCCCAAGATGGACAGAGGGACACGCAGACAACATCCAGATTTAGATTGGAATCCATCATCTCAGGCTGACTCACAAAGCATGATCCACCATGTTACAGAGAGCTCACAAATTAGAGATATCTGAGAGAAAACAGTCAAAATTCACTTACCATGCTCATCCAATAGTATGTTGTCAGGTTTGATATCCCTGTAAAATAAGGAAATGAATACATTATATTTCATTCCAAAAGAAGACCTGCAATTTTAAAGGTTTTTCCTTCTGGTTATGTGGGCCAAGTCATTTAAATTATTATAAAACCAATGAAAACCATGTCATGTGAAAAGGCAAATGATTTTTATCTACATCTTTTTACTAGCCTTAAAAAAAAAAAAAACATGTATACTAAAGAAGTTTTCTAGGTTTCCATTTCATGTGGTTTTGTTTTCATATGGTTAGCATTGACATGGATTTGGTTTTTGAGATTATATACATTATTCTTTATAGCAGTCAGAACAATGAAATGGAAGATTTGCATCTTGGAGGTGCCTGATTGCCTCAGGGACTCTGTGTCTGACAGACCCAAGAAATCACTTAATTGGAAACATCAGTGATCTAACCGTTCTGCCAGACCCCACTAATCTGCCATGCTCATGGACATGATCACTCACATATTGTAGAGTCCAGCTAGCTGTCTTATACTGCCTGGGTAGGTCTAACAGATCCCTTTTTAGCCCTTGAATCCCCCCTTAGTTGTCTATAATGGCAGGTGGCATCTGGGGGAAGGAGTAGGTCTAAGGAAGTGTGGAGATCATGATGTGCAAAACATCAGCTTAACTCCACAATTCTTGGCACAAGGAAAATGCATTGCCTTTGAGATCATCTCTTTCAGGATCATTTTAAGTTGACCTACATTTAGGCTGCTCTCAAAAGGGATGGAGACAGCTTTTCTCCACCACTGCTGGGAATTCACACCCCTTTTCTTGGGCCAGAATTCCTCTTGACATGGAGAAATTCTGGGGAAACTCATCTCTTCCTTTTGCTAGCCTGGCTTGCTCCCTCATTTGGCTCACCCTGTGGCTTGATGAGGGTATTGTGGAGCTGGTACATGGCATTATCTTCGCACTGCAGCTTGCACCTAATGCGATTTTGGAGTAGTGTTCTTGCTGTGGCACTGCCGGAAGGGGAGATGCATTGGTCCACCTTGAGCAAACATTTGCCCCTTTGGCTAATTTCTCCATTGATCTCTAAAGACAAGACACTGAAAACTGCCAAAATAATCAGACAAATGAACCTGCAAATGAATTCCAAAGACTTCTTTCTATCTGTGTATCTTATTTTAGCCAAGGGATGACTTCATTATTCCAATATAAACATTTCTCAGTAAAACCTCTCCTGACTGAAATATGTACTTATATATACTTAGACTTCACTAACAAGTTTTGTCCAGTGTTCCCATAAATGGAATAAAATGGACTCTGCACTTCTCACATGGGTAAAAATAATGGAGTCACAGCCAGGTACATTAGGATCTATCTGTGGCGTAATAATATCAGTGATGAGTATAACATCACTTCAAACTGTTTTCCCCAACTTAAAGAAATAAACAAACAAACAAACAAAAATAGAATTGGAATGGTAAAATCACTAGTACTTCACTGAGAATAAAACTGAGGAAAAGGAGAAATTCAGCTTTAAGAGCTACTGTCATGTCAGTAGCAATGCCATTCCCAGGGATCGGTCATTAAAAGCCCATGATTTTTCATTTTTTAAATTTTTTTTTTTAAGAAGAGTTTGAACAATATGAATATGTGCTATGGTTTTGCACCATAACATAGTCTATATATTTTTATTGCCACCAGAAAAGACATTGACAAATCCACTTGATGAATGTGTATAACATCAAATATATTCTACATGCAGTTGTATCTGTAACATTCAGAAAGTCGAGCAGTAAAATTGGATCTGTGCTTGTCTTTCTGTGACTAACTCAGGCAGTAGCTTATACTTGGTACAAATGCACGCAGACCATAGAGCCTTTCCTAACTAAAGGATCTTTTCCACTACTGATTTTGCTCATTTTGCTCTGAGGCAGGACTGCATCTGGGGGCAGGTACAGCAGGGTGTATTGCCTTGCCGTGGCAACTTGATGGACTCATCCACCTCTGAGGCAACTTTGATAAACTCATAACCATGTCTCAGATCTCAACCTATTTTAAACTGCTTTTACAGCAAACAAATATCATGAATTAACTTAAGCCAGGAGAACAAGTTTCCTAAGTATGCTTTCCCCCAGAATCTAAGATACTGCTGTTTTCAGATCATGTGCCTGGAGATGCATAGATTCTCATGACAAGTGAGAAAGCAAAGCACAGATTAACAGTGAAGAGTGTGCCTGTGTGCCTTCCAATAGCAGTCTGTGATGTGCTTATCACCAGTGTTCTGCACAGTGCTAGAAGATCAGAGCTCCAGAAGCAGCTTGTTGAAATCTCCACACACTGTAGAGGAAAAAGCCCACAGCCACAACTTAGCACTTTTGAGACCTTTGAATGGCCAGTGGGGAGGATTCAACAGACTCAGTGTGAATATTTGGCAGGTCTAGGAGCATTGCAATTATAGTTGCTGGATATATTCAGAACGGAGAGCTTGCAGTTTTATCCAGAAGACAGATATTTAAATATCTGTCTTTAAATAAATACTTTGGTTAAACTCATTTAAATAGTGAAAACACTGTTTATATACAAAGGTGGATTTAAAAGGTAAAAAACTCTTTAGTTAAGCAATTTAAATTCCAAAATGTTAAATAAGTGAAATTCTGTTTTGACTACACATCAAATTTTCAGAATACATTTCCCATCTTAGCAAGCATGTTCAAACATGCACAACAGTATGTGAAATCCAGTGTCTTAACTTCAGGGTTTTCCTGCTATGCATATCCCCAGCTGAGAGAATGATTTGAAGGATGAATTGAAAGACTTGTTTCATAATCCAGGTATCGTGGACTAGCTCACAAGAGAAACCTAATGACTTTTGCAAATAGCAAATTAACTTATGCTAAAGATTCAGAAGAGCCCTGGGCTGCCTTCAGACCTTTCACTGATGGTTGTCCTTGACACTGATTTCATAACCATAACTTTCCCAGTCTGTACTGTTGCTACTACAGCTCTTTTTTTTTTATGCACAGAAAAGTCAGACACTCATACAAATGGGATTAAAGAGGCCTTCAAAGTCTTCACTCAGTGACAGAACCAAGTATAATTAATATAACAGCTGACCCCAAACCTCACAGTTGAAGACAGATGAGAAAAATATTGGAAAAAGAAAAAAAAAATCATTCCACTTATTGCTATTACCTGTAAAAATTTTTATAGTTTTCTTCAATTGCCCAGCTAGAAATGTCAAATAAAGCTGCTTGAAAGCACATTAAGAGGGTGCTCCATATACTTTCTAAGTAATAAAGAATGATTAATAATCTTTTGATTATTATCATAATTATGATTATGATTTTGATTGATTATCATAATTCATTGATTATGATCATAATTATGATTAATAATCTTAATAATCTGTTAAAATTTGTCCTGGGGCTTGAATACTCATGAAGAAAATAATAGGAATAAATAGCCTATCTCCAGAAAAAAAAAAAAAAAGCAGTTTAAAATTCAAATAATCTGCAGCTCATTACAGGTGTAACATAATATTTATGTTTACATGTATCATTTGCCATCCAGATGTGTAGGGATGCGATCAGGAAAGCCAAGGCACAGATGGAACTGAACATGGCAAGGGATGCAAAGAATAACAAGAAATTCTATAGGTATATTGGTCAGCAAATAAAGACCAAGGAGAGTGTACCCCTCTGATAAGTGAGAAGGGAGAATGTAACAACATGGAGAAGGCTGAAGGTACTCAACAACTTCTTTACCTCAGTCTTCACTGTCAATCAGGCTTCCCGTGTCTCTCATTTCCCTGAACCTGTAGATGAGGACTGGGGAAGCAAAGTCCCTCCCACTGTAAGCAATGAGCAAGTTCGAGACCACTTGGTGAAAATGAGTAAATCCAAGTCCAAGGGGCCTGATGACATGTATCTTTGTGTCCTCAATGAACTGGCTGATGGAGTTGTCACACCTCTCTCCATTATATTTGAAAAGTTCTGGCAGTCAGGTGAAGCCCCTGGTGACTGGAAAAAGGGAAACATCACTCCCATTTTTAAAAAGGTTAGAAAGGAGGACCCATGGGGACTGGCAACCGATTAGCCTCACCTCTGTGCCTGGCAAGATCATGGAACAGATCCTACTGGAAGCAGTATCAAGGCACATACAAGACAAGGAGGTGATCCACGACAGCTACCACAGCTTCACCAAGGGCAAATCATGCCTGATCAATCTGGTCGCCTTCTATGTTAGAGTGACTGCATCAGTTGACAAGGGAAGAATGACTGATTTCATCTACCTGGACTTCTATAATGTCTTTGACACAGTCCCACATGACATCCTTTCTCTAAACTAGATAGAGATGCATTTGAAGGGTGGACTGTTTGGTGGATGAGGAATTGGCTAGATGGACACACCAGAGATCAATGGCTCTATGTCCAAGTAGAGCCCAGTGGTGAGTGGTGTTACTCAGGGTTCTGCCTTGGGACTGGTACAGTTTAAGATCCTTATCTGTGACATAGACAATGGGATTGAGTGCACCCTCAGCAAGTTGGCAGATGACAGAAAGCTGAATGCTGTAGCTGATACAACAAAAGGAAGAGATGTCACCCAAAGGGACCCGAGCAAACCAGAAAAGTAGGCCCACGGTGAACCTAATAAAGTTCAATAAGTCCAAGTGCAATGTGCTGCACTCGTGTCAGGGCAATCACAGATATGAGACTGGGAGAAGTACTCACTGAGAGGGATTTGGGGGTTCTGGTGGTTGAAAAGCTCAACATGAGCCAGCAGCCCAGAAGGCCAACTGCATCCTGGGCTACAACAGCAGAGTGGCCTGCAGGTGGAGGGAGGGGATTTTCCCCCTCTGCTCTGCCCTTGTGAGGCCCCACTTGGAGTGCTGCAGCCAGGTCTCGGGCCCCCAGCACAAGAAGAATGTGGAGCTGTTAGAGCAGGTCCAGAGGAGGGCCACAAAGATGATCCTCTGATGGAGGATCCAGGCTGGAGCACCTGACCTGTGGAAGAAGGCTAAGAGAGCTGGGGATGTTCAGCCAGCAGAAAGGAAGGCTCAAAGGAGACTTCATTGCAGCCTTTCAGTACTTAAAGGGGGCTTATAAAAAAGACAAAGTGCAACTTTTTGCTTGGGCAGATAGTGATAAGAAAAGGTAGAATGGTCTTAAACTAAAAAAAAAAAAAAAAAAAAAAAGTATAGATTTAGATTAGATGTTATGTGGAAATTCTTCACTCAGAGGATGGTGAGGCACTGGAACAGCTTGCCCAGAGAAGCTGTGGATTCCTCATCCCTGGAGATGTTCAAGGCCAGGTTGGACAAGGCCCTGGGCATCCTGGTCTGGTGGGTGGCATCCCTGCCCATGGCAGGGTGTTTGGAATTAGATGATCTTTAAAGTCCCTTCCAACCCAAGCCATTCTGTGATGATTCTGTGAAGACTGCAAAACATGTGTTGATGGTATGTGCTCTAAAGCTTGAAATCCAGAACAATCTCCAAAACATTTTACATGTGCTGCTACATACTTGCAACCAGGATGTCACATTTTTTTTTCTAATAATCTTGCCTAGACTTCAAACATTGGTCTAGAAATGAAAGGCTTGTGGTTGGTGAAATCAACAGTTTCCTTAAGGAAATATTTTAAATTATATATATTTTGTTGTAATTTAAAACAATGGTAGGTCTTTCAGGTTACCTGATTTCATGTCTATTGAAAGAAAACAGCCCCAAAAAAAAAATGTGTGGGGTAGGCAAAACAAAACAAAAAATCAATCAAGCAAAAAAATGCTGAGATTAAACAACAAATAGAATGAGTTGTTTAGTTAACAGAAGAGATCAGTAAGATGTTATGTGACAGGTATATCAAATAATAAATAGTATATAAATGGTCAATAGAGCTTTTCTATTTGCTTTTGGAACATGAAAGCAAGGTTCATATTTCATAAAAATGAAGTGAACTAAGCAAGCAGGGTTTTATTTATACAACTGAGAATTAAACTCAAGTTGATTACTACAAGACATAATTGCATAAAAATGCTTAGGAAGCTTAAACAAAGATTTAGCCATTGATGTGAGTAACAGAAATACCAGCTAGAGCTCCTCCAGCTAAGATTAATCTAATTGATTTAGGAAAGCACTTCTACAGCAAGTACAGATGCTGGCTTCCCCTTTTTGAAACACATCAATAATAATTCTAAATGCAAAGTCTATGCTTGTTCTTAAACCTGTGAGAATTGAAAAACTAACATTGCCCATCTGTTTTATTCCGCTTTTGCATTTGCAACAAACATACAATCACTACAGACTAAATTTCTGCCATTAAAAAATTATGATTTCCTTCTTCTGCCTGTTTTCTCTTTATTTCACCAAAAGATTTCATGTATTCTTTTCTTTCCAACAAATAGACAGCTGTTCTTTGCCATTCCAGACTACTTTTTAATAATATCATAGGAATTATTTCAGCTATAACAATTCTGGATAAGTCTGAATTTATATGTGCAATAACCTTTAACCCTTTATTTGATATCAGTAAAATGTAAAGTACATTCTTTCAACTTTATGTCTTGTGGATTTCATTCTTTGCCTTGCTCTCTCAGAACAAGATTTAATGTATCACATTTCCATTCTCTTGAGCTTCTAAAATCCCACAGTAACATCTATGAGCATTTTGGTTGATAACAGTGTTACCAGCATGACTCATTAGAAGTATTTTCACTTTTTAATGGTGATTGGTTTTCTCTGAATGTGGAATGTTGAGGTTTCAACTCTTCACTAACCTAAGATAACTTACAAAGAAAGCTCAGTTGTGTACAAACTCACAAAATGAAGTCTTAGATTTTTATTTTTTTTAAAGCCACTCTTAGCTGCTTTCATTTGGTTAGACATAAAACATATTCACTCTTATTCAAAAGACAGAAACTAACATAGAAAGAAGAGGTATAATATAAAACAAAAGAGGTTCAGACTGGACATAAAGAAAAAATATTACTCTGAGGGTAGCCAAACAGTGAAACAGGCTGCCCACAAGGGTTGTGCTGTCCCTGCCTGACATGGCTACATAAAGCCCTGGGAAGCCTGCTCTGATCTCATACCTCATAAAGCTTTGAGCACAAAGTTGGTCTAGAAACCCCTTGAGGTTCCTTCCAAACTGAAATTTCTCTATGCTCCTATATCTATAGGTGAGTTCTGCAGGGCGCAAAGAGGGTTTTCTCCATTATCCAGGTTGGCAGCAGCAGCTGTGTAGGTTCATGTAAACTGCCTTACCCACTTACAAACTTCCTCCAGGAGCAGTGAGAATGCCTACAGCCTACTGACAACAAAACACCATGGGTCACAAGAGATGCTCATTTTATCCTGTATGAGGTGGGCCCAAATTTATATGTATATCACCAGAGTTCAGTGACTTACAGTTAAGGCAGCCTATGCCCTTGCAGAATGCTAAGATTTTTTTCTCAGAGATCATGTCAAAATATCTGACAGAGAAATTAAATTAAAAGGATTTTGCATTCTTATAAGGATACAAAAGAAGCAAGATCCAGACAAAGGCCCTTGAAATCAGTGGTAGGATTACAAAGGATTCAGGAGATGTTGCTTCATCCTGAACAATTGTTCTTGTGCTATTTTCTCTTTAATGCTAACAATCTAAATGTATGCTGTATAGGTTGAACCTTGAAAAACTGAAACTAAATGTTTAGGTAAGTCTTTCTATTTTCTTAATTATGCAGCTCATTTCTTATATTAATATTAATTCTCTTTATGCAGAAATAGGTATTTGAAGTTACTTTTTTTTTTTTTTTTTTTTTTTTTTCCAATAAGAATAAGACAATTGTGTTAAGATCACAGAAAATCACATTAACTGTTTTTTAACCTACAATAATGACAATCAGTCTCTTTTCCAATCCTACTGGTCTGCACTGTGTCAAGACAGTCCCAATAATAATGACTGAAAGTGAGTATTAGTTGTACTCTTGGATATAGGGAATGCTAGACAAAGACTTGTAGTCTGCACCATTAGCTATGTGTTAAATTCTAAAGGAGAGCTGCTGTCATTAAGAAACACAGTAAAGAAAAAACTTCTGAGTAACAACCTCAAGTCATGCAGGGATAATTACAATAACCTCAGTTTACTGAGTACCTGATTCTCTCAAATATTAAATTATTCTCAATTATTTGCTTATAACCTTTTTATATGCTACAGACTATACCCAAATAGAGCCTGTTATTTTTTCATTTTATTTTCTTTTTTAAGGTTCGGTTAGTCACAATAATGTTTCACATTAAATCACAAACATATACCTGTCACATCATGATAAACTAATATGACATGAGTAATCATGGACAATTTTCATTAAGATTAGTATTAGCTGTAGAACAGTTCTTAACAGCCATAAAAATTGCAATGAGTTGGGAAATATAAGTTTCAGCTATGGAATATTCAAGTCCACATGAAACTTACCATTATATCAGAGATGTGAAGTAAACCATATCAATATATTATAAAGGGACTTCTCCTGATTATAGAAAGAAAAGTGAACAATTTCTGATTTTTTCACAGATAAGAACCTCACTTCCTTTTTACTTGATATTTAGATTCATAAATAATACACATATAAGGTATGTAGTTAGTAAAGACAGTGAGTGCATATATAAAGATTATATAAGGCAAATTTGTTGAAGCTTTGGATGAAGGAAAACTTAATATTTATGGGCCACTGTACAGAGAAGAGAAGAATTTAGTCAACGACTCTGCTTCTGTAAGGGTAGCATAGAAATGATGTATCCCCAGGAGCCAAACTATGCAGAGTTCCTACACAGAGTGCTTGTTCAAGAAGTAATCTTAATGAAGTCTGCTGTGTCCTTTCTTTCTGTCATCGACACCTTATCACTCATTTATCTTTTTAACCTTTGTGCTTCTGACTAACATCCTTCCTAGTTTCAATAAACATTAAATGGTATTAAAACAAAATCACAGTAAGAACCTGAGAGTTATTTGCTGTGACTTCCTATCAGATGGATGGGAATAAAATGCTCCAGACCTCTGATTACTAGTTCATGTACCCCTCTCTTAGTTCTCACTAGTAATTACTGTCTTTATAAAATGACCTTCAGAGCCTTCTGTTCTTGCTCTAATGAACACCATGGCATGGCATGACTCTGTGAATCACTGTAATTTTAAATTTAAAGTCTTCAGTATAACTGGAAATTAGCTGAGAATATGTGGTATTAGATTATGAGAGATCTGGAAATATATATATATATCTTGTAGCTATTTGTTTGTATGATTCTGGATATGCTTTCACAAGGTACCTGCCACATCTGACACTAAAACCACCAAAATGCTTAATTTCAGAAATGGACTTTCCCAGATCATGGTGTCTGAACAAAGCAGGAAGGAAGAAAAAATTTCTGTTAGTAAAAGCCACTGGTTGCATGTGTGGAAATGAAATGCAAAAACAAGCAACTGAGATGCTGAAATCTCAAAGTCCTGAACTTTACCTATTTAGATTTAGGCTTATTCACTGACAGCCAGAGACAAGTTGCAGAGGCAGGTTATTTTGTGTTACTTGGCTTTTGCTAAGCCAAGCTATTTATAAAGAAGAATCCACCTTTTTTAGCTATCTCTCCCTTGAGAAGGGAGTAAACTCTGCTACAGTTGAGATTTAGTAATTCTGCCTGAAAGCAAAATAAACTGTTATTTAGCAACAGGATGTGCATGCATGAATTTATTACAGTGTCCTGTTCTAGTTTGAAATATCAAAAAGCCTAAAATATTAATTGGTCTAAATTCCATCCAGTGGAACTTACAGTCAGTCCTATTTCCATCTAGGAAAAACAAACAAACAAGCAAACAATATATATATGCATATATATATATATATATATATATAAATCTGATTTTCATACTCCAAATAAGTCACAGAGATATATTTACAGTTTTGCAGTGATTTGCCACCAGATATTGTTTCAGAATCATCAAATTCCAGTAAAATATTTTTATATCGATAATATACATGAATATATGGATATAAATGAATATGGATATGGATAGATAGATATTAGATGTTTTTAAAAGATTAACTCTTTCTTTCCCTGAAGACAGACTCAGAATAACAAACATTCCACTTTATAAGTTGAAAGGTAGTCTCTTTTTATCACTGTGTTTAAATTCTTGTATGATGTTTTAATTAAAAATTGATGGAATCACACAGAATTCTGTGTAAAAAAGAAACCAGTAAAGATTTCAGGGTTTAAAAACCATTCCATAAAACTGAAATGTCTTTTCCAAGATTCTATACATTTAGTCTCAAATAAAATATTTATCACCAAACAGAAATATGTAATTTTGTTATTATACCATCTGTCATATTACTTGTGAACCTGAAGTACCTGAAAATTCAGTTGCCTTTACAAAAATAAACTGATATTTTATTGGGTTTTCCTATTTAAATTCTTCTGTGTTGTTTGGAATCTTTTGTTTTCTCTGCAATTCCCACTCCTGGGGCTTTAATGCAGAAAAAAAAAATCCATAACTACTTCCAACTAATTATTTTATTAACATGTAATCATATGACACTAATCAGAATCCTACCACCTAGTCCATTATCACACTTTGGGGCTTTTTCTTTCTGTGTGGCAACCTGTGTGGCAACAAGAGTGTTTTCTGGTTCAAATGCAAGATATAGTTACTGCAGTAATTATCACAGGGTAAGTGAAAAAGCTCTCACTAGTGAAGGACATTAAGGACCCTGCCTCTCCCTGCACACCTCTAAAGAGAGCATGGGGGCTTGGCTCCACATTTAGTGTTGTGTTATGTACGGAAATAAGTTACTCTGATGGTGAGTGTTATGGCACCTGCCACAACACTTTTTGGTTTAGTGATATTTTTTACCAGGCATCCATGAAGATCTTGAATATTAGCACTTGTAATAGCCATTTTTTAATAGATCTGAAGATAAAGCTAGGAAAGATGCAATTAAATCATGCTTATTTACAAATATGTCAACTGGAACAAGGTTGTTATTTTCCAATTATATTTCCATTTGAAAAAATATAATTACGAAAATATGTTCAGTTCTCTACTTGTAACAATAGGTGGCAGTAATGATATCTACATTTATCTGTTTGGCCAGTGGTCTTGGGAATGATGTATTTGTCAAGTATGGTTTAGAGAAATAGCTGTAAAAGATATTGTTATCATAGGTTGAAGAAAATGGCCTTTTTAAGAACAAGAATTCAATACTGAGCCTTCCACTTTTCTGGGCACATATTGGCAGATAGCAATTGGTTTTGGTTAGGTTTGGCATCTGAATTTGTACAGATACTAGATTAAAATAATAATAATAATAATAAAAATACAGAATATTTCATTATATTTTTCTTTCTGAAGATCCAATAAGACTTTATCACAAAGGTAATTATATTCTTCAGCTGTAAGAAAAATTGATAAATTGATGAAGATTCTTCTATGCTATAAAAGCTAGTAAGATTTGACTAAATGAAAATGTGAACCTGCACTTTGACTCCTCTATGTTTCATAGAATAATGTCTCAGAAAAGTACCACTGTGGCCATATAAACTAAGCTTTTACATTATAAAACCAAGGCTGTGGAAAGCAGGATTCCTCTTGTGGATGCAGATTTTCTTTTCCAAGTGAGCATTACCCAGCCTAAATAACTGTCAGGCAATTCAGTAGTTAGCTTACATGAAGGACTCAAAGCAATGGCAGAGGTGCTGCTTCTTTTATAGAACAACTTTCTAGGGCTAACACTGCACATGCCTTGCATCTAAAGCACTTGGACTTTTAGGTATCTCCGTGAGGAACCTTGAACAACTGTCAGCACTGTGGTGATGCCAAAACATCACCACATTTCAAAACAAAAAATCTTTTCAGTCAAATGTTTCTCCAGTGTGCATGGGAGAGATGTGAAGAATCACCATGTAGCAATAACTTGTTGATAAACTCACTGCCAATGACTGTAATCTTTTCTGTGTTGTAGCTTCAAGCTTTTCTGAGACATTCTGTGTGTATAAGTGTCATACCTTTATGTGTGAATCATCTTTCAAGAACAGGTGACATCTCTGATAACCATGGGAAGTGCACAGCTCATTAGACACTAACTAGAGAGTGGCATTTGGAAAGAATTATGTGGTCCAGCAGAAAAGTGTGTACATTCCAATGGGGACACTTCTTTCCTCAGATATACCATATGAGAGCTTTTGACTGGGAATAAGGGGAAAAATGCTCTCGGCATGTACTCTGCCAGCTGTTGCACAAGTGTTGGTCTTACAGTAAAAGACACAGGCCCTCTCCTAATTTATACAGGCAGAAAATCATGTATGAGAGCAAATGAGAGAAGGAATTGATGACATTTGTCCTGTGCCTAAAGATAAATCAGTTGTTACTGAGAAGCACATTGATAAGCACATCATTGTTACTGATAAGTACATTTGGCTTTGTCTGTTGTAAAAAGCTAGAGTGGAAACTGGTATTTTGCAATGACTGAAATATGTATAACTCTTCCATCATTTTCCACTGCTTGAAATATGGAATAGATACATTCAGATGTATCAAATCTCTGGAGTTTGCTCAGCTTATCATTCAAACTCAAAATGAAAATAAATACCAAACACACATGTGCTTAAGAGACTGAGTCCACCACTGCTCACAATGTATATCTCTAAAATTTGCCTTAAAAACTCTGTTGTCATCTCTATATAAAATCAAAAGTTGCTGCAACAGCATTATAAACAATAATAAAACATTGTTTAACAACTGTTTCTTTCATGCATACAAAAGTGCAATGCAGACTACACAGATTACAGACAATGTGGCTGGTAATTAAAGTATGTCTTTATATTATATATATATAAACTATAACATGGTGGACTTCATGTGCAGGACAAGGAAGATCCAACAATTTCAGGCTGTCATTGAGTGCCTCAGCAGTTGTCCCTTTAGTGTAGTTGTGAAGCATCCCACCAAGCATATTTTCTGCTAATCTGAGTTTCAGCACTACACTGCATCATGGAGAAGGGCTACTGACCAGTAAGCAGAAAACAACAATATATCTGTAAGCAATGCCGTCTTGTTCTCCCTGATCCCAAACCCCAAATAGGAGCTTCCATCATTTGCTATTGGGTTGTGCCTGTGACAAGAAAAGCATGGATATAAGTACTGGGGCCTTTATTCCTCAAACTGACCATCTCAGACCCTGTGATACATACGACTGGGAGATACCATAATACAGAGGAGGCTGAATATGTTCCACACACAAGTAAGCTTTGGCTTCCTTTTCATAGTTCCTGTTCTGAGTGGCTTTATAGATTTAATATATGTAAAAGTGAGCTGCAGTAATACAGGCTGGTAGGTATGTGAAAAGAAAATCATATTTGGTAAATGATTAAAAAACCTGACCTGTAACTACCTGAATCGGCAGTTGCAGCTGGCAGGTCTTCTTGTGAAATACACCAACAGATGGATTAATTCTATGGAGTAGAAGGGTTAATATCTGGCTTTATGCTGCATTTCCTCCCTCCATCCAATCTAACACATCAAACAGAAGCTTCATGACAATTTTCTGTCTCCCGCCTCACCTATCCTCAGAAGAAAGGTAATAAATTACTTCTAAGAATAACTGTTTTTAAAAGGGAAACTTACTAAGAAACTCCCACAGCAATAAATATGTGTATTCCTGCAGATTGCTGTTTAGGATAGTCGAGATTTGACAAGAAATATTTGAATAAGTATGCCACCTTTTTAAGAAGCCTCTCTATTCTAAGAGATGCAACAAAATGTTGCTTGTAATCAATTACCCAATTATTCCAAGTCTTCTTGATGAATCTGGATAAGGAATGAAGGATCTGCAATATTACTTAAGTTCACAGACTGTAGTAGCATCATTCTAGTTAAGACCACTAGGCAAAAATACCATACAAAAGAAGGTGTTTTTAAATAAGACTCTGCAAAGAAACAGTTGTTACAGTAACTCCTAGTAGTGACATTACTATAAGGATTATTCTTGCTACTTATTCAACTGAAAATTGAGATGGGAAGCAACTCTTAAATTAAGACACTTGGATTAGGTTCTATTGTGAATTAGGTGTTTACATTCCAATTTTTATTCAATGGATGTCTAGACAATCCAGTCACTGGAGTAAAGTATCAGCCCGATGACTAAATGTCTATTTTTGGATGAGCTGAATAGCTTTTTAGATTCTGATGGTTGTATTGACTAGGTATCCATTTGCTTGGACAGCCAATTCAAATATAGACTCTTGCATTTAGATGTTGGTGAAATGAGGAATAGGTTTTTAAAAACATAAGAAACATCTTGCATGCAGCACAGGATTATGAAAACAACTGGGGATGTTCTTGAGTCAAATTATTGTAATGTGTTATCACAGAAGCACAGGCAGGTACTTAAGCCTCTTGCAGGAGTCACGCTTCTGGGGCTCATCATCTCATTTGACGTCATCTCACACCACAAAGAGCTCAATCCTTCACACATGATAAATTGAGCCATAGCTAAAATAGGTTGTATGGCTAAGAATGTTCTTAGCTGGTGCCATCAAATAAAACATCCTCATCATTTATGGAATGAAAGACTCTGAGGTTCTGCATGGCCTTCTCCCGGGGTATGATTAAGAGAGGGATGTCCATCTGTGCGTTCCTTGCTCCACCCTAAACAGGTGGCCATCAAAAGCCCAGCCATGTGTGTCATTTGAGAGACCTGACACTGCTACACAGAGCTGCTTTCAAACAGCTGGAGACACATTTCATCTCTGAGAGATAAAATCTTGCCTGATGGAAGGAAACTGGTAACCCAGAATTCCTTAGGAGGGAAGAGTAGCACCGCTGTTCTCATTAACTAAAGAGTTACACTAGCTTGATATATGTATTCAAAAATCTAAACAGCTAGGACATAATAATTCAATTTCTCAGCTTCATATCTCCTATGCTATATCTTTTTGACACTGTTACTTCCAAAAGCAAACATTGAATAATAATGCTTGGAAGAAAGTGTGTTGACTGCAAATGGAGATCTTTGCGTGTATGCTCATAATTCTCAGTTTCAGCAGCAGAAGTACTCTGGGACTCAGGGAAATAAGATGGTACGTTAATTAGTGTTCAACTCTCCATACATATGTAAGTGCATGTGTCTGCATCATGGTCTGTCTGTAGAGCATTTCTGTGGCTGAGAGTTGGTTTGCAAAAGAGAGTTGAAGGAGCACCATCATGGGAAAATTCTGCAGTGTCTCAAACTAAGAGGCAAGATACAAGTCCCTGTAGATTTTAAAGGCAGAACTCTAGATAATTAATACATTTAATTAGCGTGAAAGCTGAGAAATGCAGCTTTCTGGCAAAAGGTTTTCACCTCAGCATGTCTTGCTAAGTGACATATTAGTATTTGTTATTGATTATTTAGAGTAAGTCTTAATAAGAGTAAGTCTTAATAATCAATAAGTCTCAATTGTTTATTGACTTGAATTCAAAATAGACCTATAAAACACATTGAGTAGACTAATGATCTGGTCTTTTTAAACTATCTCTTAACTTTTGTAGCAACTTGAGAGAGTAACAGCAAATCTAAGACTGCATTTCCCCACATCAGCACTTTTCCCAGGTATACACATACAATTTATTTTTTCCTATCTTCATGAAGAACTAGAGGCAGGGTTCCTCACAGCTGGCAAATAAAACTGTTTGACCAAGACATATTTAAAACCACTCAACCTTCATTTAACCTTACCAAAATTCATATACTGATAGGTATTCGCTATTTCACCTGTTATGCATCCCCCACTTCATAGTGGCTCTCGCACATTCTCCAATCTCCTGGTCACTCCTGAATTGGAGTTTCAGAATCTGTCCCTCTCCCCAGCATGTTTCCCTTGCCCAATTCCCAATCCATGCTCTGCATTCACAGATCTCTTCTTCAGAACTCCCAGAGACTGTCTGGCCATCTCCTCTGTGCTTAATGCAGAAGTTCCCCCCAGGATATTAATCTTTTGTCCACTCTCTGGAAATGCTCCCAAATCACCTTTTTCTCCTGCCAAGCTGCATCGTCAATGCTCCTCTTATCATTTCCCTGGTTATTTCCCAGCAACTTCCCCAAACTCTTGAACAGGGAGATGACATCCTTTTTCTTCTTGGTAAGCTATCTTACCCCCAATTTTGTCTTTCCTTGCTATTGACTCTACAGAGAGTAGCTGCTCAGCTGGTTGAAAACTTGGCCACTTTCACTATGAGCACATGGGCCAGACATCCAGAGTTCAGAACAAAACTGTCTGACAAGGTTGTTTTTCTGACACTGTTAAAAAATTGATACCTTCTGCCTGTTATTTATTTATTTATTTATTTATTTTAAATAAATTCTGAGGTCTTTTGTCATTCCAGTTCCATGGCATATCATTTGATGTTGAATTATAACAAATAAAAAGAAAGATGAGATTTTGAGCAGTGCTGCTTTTTACTAAAAGTTAACAGTTTGAGAGCTGTATAAAGCCATGGAAATTATGCTTTGAACCTCAAAATATGATCTGAACTAAAACTGGCCATGGATAGAGACAATCTCTGTGCATAGGAAGAGGGCCACAGTTTTATTATAAGTAACTCATACTTATTTTCTAAAGAACCTGTGCTCAGATGTAAACATACAAAAAAAAAAAAAGTGTGAAATATATAACTGAAATAAACTGAGAGACTTTAATCTGATTAGATGCAGAATAGTCACTGTGAAAAAAAAAAAAAAAAGAGAGAGAGAGAGAAGCTGAAGCCTTGTATTATTTTTATCATTAGACTAGAAAGAACCTCCTCTGCATCCTGCACTCAGAACTGTGCCAGAGTTTCATATGCATACTAAAATGAACAAATAAATGAGTGAACAAAAAATGGTAGCCACTGTGGAGACATGGTTTCTCCTTCTTGTTAGTCTGACTGTGTACAGATGACCAAATTCAACAGAATCTCATTTAATAAATTTTGGTTAATTAATAAATTTTTGGTGCATTAGTTACTGGCTACCAAGTGCTGTTCTCACCTTACAAGGCCTTAGTTCAGCATTATATTTTAAGGTATTTCCCTTCTGATAACATTTCTGTATATGTGAGAACACCATGGCTGCTGAATTGCAGGCTTGCCTTGTCTCCTCTGCTGGAGGAAAATGCAATTGTTCCCACTGGGTCAAAAGGAAATTCCCATGGGTGTGAGCATACATACATGTTGGAAGAAGCAGTCTTGTTGATAGGACTGTCATACAGCATCAAAGCTTTAAGCTTCTGTGTTTTCTCCTCTGTAAAACTTATCTGGGGAAGTAAGGACAGAAATTCACAGAGGATATAGAGATGTTTGAAAATAGCCTTAAGGGAATTGCCCTGAGGAGCTCCCATGAAATAGATGAAGAATAAATACAGGAGAAAAAAAAGTCTAGAAAGCAACTACAGCAGAACAAAACTCAGAAATCTGTATATTAATTACGGTCCCTGCCTTTTGTTTTGAAAGGCAAAATTCTACAAGTTGATCAGTATTATAACTTCCTCTCTTTCTCAGGATGGTGTATCTAAGTCAAAAATTATGCAGTTCAGACCACATCTCACCTGGAATATTAGAGTTGTGCTGAAAGCTCCTGAATGCATTTTTTAAGTGAAGAAAGTAGCTAAAATTGGCAATACCCTTTAATGAAATTCTTTCTACTGCACCATGGACAACCTTCCAAATTCCTGAGATATAAAAGACTGCAGCATTCATGAAGAATTAATGCAAATGTGCATTTTTTGCCTTAAGTCTGTTATTTTGCCATATATTAAAATTGCAAGGAAATCTCCAAGGGAATGCTAGAATATTCTATATATGTAATGCTCATCCAAGCTGAAGAAATGATGCAGCCATTAAAGCTGAAACTGGAGAAAGAAGCAATTGTCCATCTGTTGCTATTGGTTTCTACTTTCCTCAGCCTGAATTTTACATTCTTTTTCCATATTACCACTCCCTATCTACCTACTTTAATCAAAGATTTTAAATTTCTTCATAGTTTACAAACAAAAATAACTCAAGTGCAATGCATGCAAATCTGCCACTTTAGTGGGGAGAATATACCTGTGGACAGCAGTGATGTTGTGAAATTTCCAAGACAGTAATAGCAAACATATGAGAATGCTTTTAATACAACTTTAACACCAAACCTTCCCAAGGAAGAATCAACCAGAATCTTCATCTGAAAGAATCTATCAGTGGGTTTGGGCTTTTTTTTTTTTTTTTTTTCCCTCTTACAACATCACCCCTTGTATTAAGATATGAATTCATTCTTAATTTGATCTTTCTGGTAAGAGGAGACTTAATTACTCTCCCAGCTAGAGCAGGCAGGTCAAGGCAGCAGCACTGCCCTGGGATGGGGTGTGGAGGACCACAAAACCAAGTTAAACCAGGCAGCACTACATGAGGCAGGCAATTAATATTGTGGATACTGTAATGCCTTAAGACGTATTACTTAATCAAAGTTAATTAAATATAGTTATTAGTACTCTAGATTATTATATTTGGAATTATAATAATATGCTATTAAAACAGTGGCCCTTGCTAGTACACAGCAGTTGTGGATGCTGGCTATCACATTTAACTGCAGCAGCAAGCTCTGCAGAAAGGTAATTGCTTAGTAGCTTTTCATTGCTCATTTTCAATTGCATTTGTACCTCCTGACATGTCAAAGAGTCTGAATTTACCTGACCCTCAGTTTCTGTACACCCTCAGAGGTGAAACTACTTCAGAATGAATAATCCAGTAGGATTGCATTCTGCTGGGGTATAAAGCAGCTTTTCAGTGCTGTCCACAACTGCCTCTCCTCCAGTAGTTACTACTAATGGTTCTACTTCTTTCCAAAAGTTTCTGGTTCACAGGATGATTCAGAATTGTAAGGAAGCGTGTAAATGGATGATGACCCTGAGCAGCTCTGAAAACCTTCAGCTGGCCGTCTTCCACTGACTTAACACTTTCTCCTTTTCCTGTGTTCTTAGCTAGGAACAGCATAAAGTACTGATTCCCTCTATGGTCTCTGGAATGCTTTCTCCAAGGCAGTTGGGTTTTCTATCAGTAAGGAGTATGAATCTACAACTAATAGGAGCAAGTCAGACACACAGGAGTCCACAATGTCCTAATTATGGTATTGGGATTTTAAAGTTTAAGAAAAAACAGGATTGTTTGTGCTCACTGTATTGGTTGCAGGTAAATGGCAGAGAGGTGAGGTAAGAAGGGATTCAGAGAAAAAATCAAACGTTTATAAAAAATAGAATTCAGATAAAATTATTTGAAATTATTTTAGTTGAGTTAGAGAAGAATCAGTAAAAATGATACTCAGCATTATTACATAACTTTCTTCTAAATCTAAATCTAGTTCTGCATTATATCTATGCTTGTTTGGGTGTCTGTGATTAAGAAGAGAAATGAGAAATAAGAAAAACAACTACAGTGACAAAACATTTTTTTTTATTATTTTTATTTTTTTTTTAGTGAAGGACACTTGTTCTCTAGAGCTCTACACAGCACAAAAAAATCTAGGATTATGTTGGCTTAAGTTGTGTTTGGTCACTGGAAATTTGTCACCTAATGCAAGATAGTTGGCCAGCCTCCATCTGCAGTTCAGACTTTCCCTGACTTTGTTTGAACATCTAAATTTTAAATGATGTGTGGCTTGTAAGATGAATTTTCTTTGGCTAAGCAAAATATTTCATGTCAGCACATTGTTGCAACTTCTCAATAATGAGAAGGAGGATGAAAGGACCAACAGTCCTATCTGGTGAATAGACTTCATTTACTCACTTCAAAACTGTAAGGAACCAAACAATCCTCTGTTGACTGCAGTGTGAATCTCTCAGTAAAGGGGTAAAAAAGGAGTGAGGGCATGATAGCTGTCTTCTAGCATTTGGCGTGAGTGAGGAAAGTAGAGTACACTTCTGTCCACAATAAAAAAGTATATCAGTGGCAGTGGCCAGACTGGATCACCTGATGTTGCTGCATATATCTCTGCATACTCCTGTCTCTTTCCTGACACAAGTATTTTTACTTCATTAGTAATGTAAGCTCTGGGTATTGAAGTCTCAGAGTGTTTTCAAACCAACTTCTTTTATTTGCAGTATGTCATCTGAGATATCTAATAATTTTTCTTTTACTCTTCCCAAACAAGTAATTTATTCTTGTAGGTAAAGAACTCTGTTCAAGGCTTGTTCTCTACATATTCATATCTGGTGATATGTAATTTTTTTTTCTTCCTAAGGAGTCAAGTAAAATCCAAACATCTTTTGTGCATAAAATTTGTAAAACACTTTCTTTTTGATCAGTGCTAGTTCATAAGCATTCAGCAGATTTTCTGTGCTTTGTGTTTACACAGCTTTTGTTATTTGTTTATTTATTTATTAGCTGGTTTTGATATATTTTCTGATTTGATTCTCTTACATAACTTATTGTGCAGTTCTTGCAATTTGTCCTTGGAAATAATGAGGGTTTGCACTTGGTTAGAGAACATAATATAAAGAAATGGAAGAGACATGGGGAGACAAATGAAGAAAATTCAATGGACAGGCCTCTTGACCTGTCAGGATCCCTGGGAGTACATGTGAATAATACTGACATTATGGTTGTTGGGTTTTTCATTATGTCTACTTCAGAATCTACTGCATTTTATTCCTTATCTGCACGCTCTTACCAGAAACAAACTACTAGTAGGAGCTGAAATTGGTAAGAAATAATGTCCTCTTAACTTGTCTTGGTATACTTCATGTTGGCACTATTCTGCCTGTGACATATGTGAAAACCAATGAAGTGAGAAGTCTCTTGTTTTCAAATAATTTCCAAAACTTATTTACTGCTTGCATGCTAAATGGACAGCATTATGAAGGGACCATTTTTAATATCAGTTTGTTCTGGGTTGTTAGTTTCACAAGTGAGACTAGGAAGGCCCATTTTAATGAGAGAGGCTTTTGTCATTTGGACACATTATCTTGCTTCACTAGACTGCTGGCCACCTTGAAGAGCTCAATGGTAATGAACAGACAGAAATCTCCTACACCATAGCACAATCTGGCAGTGTTGAATGAGAAGTACCTCTTGCCTAGCTGGTAGTAGCAAGACACCCTTACTCTGCAATGGAACACCATGTTCAATTTGTCACTGTTTTCTATTAGTTTTTGTCCCCCCTGCACTGCTGCTGAATAGCTGTTCAAAGCTCAAATTACTCCTGGTGCTAGTCTCCATCTCTTGTGGAGATAGAAGGTAGAACAGTGATCACAGGAACAACACAGCACAGACCTGCCACCTGCACAAATTCTGGTCAAATTATGCTTCAACCAAAGATTTAGATGTATACTTACACACATGGCTTTGCATTCAACAAACAAAAAATAACAACAACAAAAACCCACTGAAATAAAAAAGCCCTAGTCATGTAGATCAGCTAGTCCCACATCCTAAAATTGGGCTGGAAAGTTACTGCATTTTCTTTTCCAGACATCTGTCACATCCAGCCTCCTTTCTGACCAGATGAAACCAATGGAGCCAAACGATGAAAAGTTTTAAGGAAAATGCAGTTAACACTTGCCCCCTTAGAAAGAAAATGTAGTGTTATCAGCACAAGCATGCTACTTGTGCTGCAGCCACTGTGTTGCCCCAAGCCAAGGCTCTGGCTGCAGGAGCATCCTGGGAGGGACAACTGAACAGCTACTGCTGGAAGAAATAGCTGAATGAAAATTTGCAGCCTACTTCAGCGAGGAAGCAGGTGGTTTTATTGAAATGTATGAACAGCAATGTTTGTGAAAGGAGGAGGTTGTGTTGCTCATGCCTGAAATAAGTTTATTCAGCCTTTGATGGGAAAACTTTTGTCCAATATATTATTCAGTGGTATTATACAACAGCACTGGGAAGAATACATTTAGTCATACAGTCTTGAAACTTGATGTCAGCTAATGCAGTATGCTGGATTTGATCCAACATTTTGGAGCGAATGAGACCATGTGAATTGTCAGAAGCCTTTCTGTATGTACTGGATCCAAGAGTCCATAAGGGTCCACTCATCCAGATTTTAAAGAAGTATTTTCAATTTTATGTGGATAAGATATTATGGCAGAGCTGTGGGAAAATACAGGTTTGTGATGTAGCTGTTACAAAGAAGCAACAGAGATATCTCAATATTAAATTAGTCATTGTTTAAGGTAAAGTGAAAAATTTGCCCAGAATAGTCTTCAGGTCATAGCCTGAAACTTAGAGCATTTTTTTTCTTTTAAAATGCTTATAATTCTAGCTGATCATCTATGTAAATGTAAACATTTACAACAGAGCTACAACAAAGACACAGTGCAGCATTTGTTATAATGCTCCCATAAGAAATAAAATCACATTTTCAGGATTGTGTGTGACAAATATGGATTTATATACAAGTATGCAATTAATAAAAATGGCAGTTTTAATAAACAGCAGAATAGTAGTAGTTTTTACACTACAGATTAAGTTGTTCCTGCAGAAACACTATTTGTGTTGCTGAAATGATTGCCACATTCAAAATGCACAAAACTAACCACATCAGCAAATGCAGGGACATTGTATGGCAGCTCTGATGGGAATTGGCATAGCACTGACCTAGACACTCCTACCGCTATTCACACATGCCTGATAATTCCTGCCCCCCTCATTCCCACCTCCTTTTCTAGTAAAATCCTGGGGCCACAGATTAATCTTGAAAAATCCCTTCTTTCATGCTGCCGGCTGTAATAGTAATGGAAACCTGTACGCATTTCACACACATCTGTAAATATTGAGGAGGACTTAAGTTCCTGACTCACACATGATAAATTCAGTTCTTTATAATACTGTGATTTGAAAATCCACCTACCCAGTCTGATGAATCATTCAACTATTCTTCGTAGAACAGATAAAATCTAGTAGGGGGTTCTCTCAATGACTCTCTGACTCACTAACTTTTTTTTTTTTTTTTTTTTTTTTTCTATCAATATACTCATTTAAAAGTGAAAGATCTAATACAGTTTTGTAGGTTAACATGTGAACGCTGACTAGAAGTGCTCCCTCATAATGACAGTGATGAGGTCTGCTACCACCAAGCGTAAATACCAGCCAGCTCATTGGTTTAATTTTTGACTAAGATGGGGTGTTTGTGGCAGGAAAGTAATGACAACACATTTCCCTGCTGTGCAATACTGCTGGCTCAGCTTCTTAGCCAATGTAAATCAGCATTGTGCTTGTGATGTTAATAATGCTGGTGACACTCATGGCAGCTTAAGGCCTGCCCCACAGAGTGCTGCTCTAGGCTGTGTCTGAGGCCTGGCGAAGAGCAGAACATGACAGGATGTTCCTGAGTAAATAATCCCCTTCCTGGCAAGTGGATCATCTGGGGTTTTCTGGTACTTGGTGTGAAGATGAA
Source organism: Oxyura jamaicensis (assembly GCF_011077185.1). Classification (NCBI taxonomy): domain Eukaryota; kingdom Metazoa; phylum Chordata; class Aves; order Anseriformes; family Anatidae; genus Oxyura; species Oxyura jamaicensis. The sequence goes on along the minus strand of NC_048896.1, from coordinate 83,415,786 downwards.
GGACAAAAGGCTCCTTGTGCCACAGATGGATGATTTGGGCAATAAGCAGTGAAGTGGGAGAGCCACATGCAGGCCTCAGGTCTGCTTCTGTCCAATAGCACAGTGGAGTGGAAGAGCCAGATCCTTCACATCCTAAACAACAGTCCTAACACACCAGCCAGTGAGACCCACCACAGGCTAAGAACCATGTATTTTAATATGTCTGGTTTTGTGGAAACTTCCAGTATAAATTGAAAGCAAAATCCCGGCTCCAGAACTTGCCACCAAATGGAGCCCCAAAACAATTTCAGCTGCTCCTGGGGTTCCTACACCTCCCACCTGCCTTGGTGCAAATAAACAGCTAATTTTGAAGTTAGTGGTGTTACAACAACCAGTGCAAACCAGAAAATTATATAAAATTGTTTACCAGCCATGATAAATTAATACAGAAAATAACAAAATAGTGTTGTCCAATGTCACAGGTGGACCATGGCAATGCATACATTGTCAGAAAAAAACCTACAAACTACATTGACTTGAATCCAGTCTTTCATTCTCTCAAGATATCTGCCACCTTTCGAAGACTTTTCTGTGAAACATTTTAAGTCACAGGCTTGTAATAAAATACAAGTTTTGATTACAAACTAGATTCTCTCATGAATGTTTTGACAGCCTATTTGCATAAAATGTCTCATCATTAAAATGAGGGTGAGAAAAATGCTCATCAATTTGTTTTTCACCAAGAACATTCCTCAAGGCATAGAAACAAAGGTCAGCTGAAATTCTGAGCTCAACTTTTAAAATATTCACTGAGAAAGGAAAACGTATGCAGAATATATGGAACTTCACTGAAATAATAACAGTGTGCTGAAGATACAAAACTTCAGAAAATGCTTGCAACATTTGCTGGGATTTAAATTACAAACAAAACAACTGTTGCAAGATTTACTTGATTTATGATTTTTTTCTTGCACAGTTTCAGTAATACAGGACACACAACTACCATTGCACCTCAGATAAGAGAGATTTTGTATTGACCCACCCTCTTCATAAATTGGATCACACTTTTTATTATTATTATTATTTTTTTAATAAAAACTAGAAAACTGTCAATTAATACCTTTGGAGGAGCTTATTTATACTGGCCACTGGAAGATCTAAGGCAGTTTAGTTCAGTTTGCTCTCTGAAACTCACAGCCAACTTTTGTAACACACAAAATTATTTCTTTTTTCTTTTTTCTTTTTTTCAGGCCAGTGGCCTTTAAATCAGAGAGAAATATCCTGAACTTAGCCTAAAATTAGTAAAATAGAGGGTCAAGCCTATCATTTCATAATTTCATAGTTGCTGTGCTAACATAAAAAGAACTTACTCCACTGTTTCACTTAAATACACAATTGTTCAACAAAAACAATAGGACCCTGTTGCTTGACACATTTTTTTTTGACATGAATATTGTTATTGCCAGCAGTTAGGCAGTAAAAGTAATAGATTGTTGTAATCTCAGAAGTGCAAAAAGGATACACCATCTATTCCTGTTCCAGTTTATTTCTACTGTTTCTCTAGTGTCCCCACCTCTTCTCCCTGTGACCTTCATGCAGATTCTAGAAAAAAACAAGTTATTCTTCATTCCCAGCCTTTGATGTTGTGACCTTTCTCTGATGCTGTGTGGAGTTATTGTCTTGAATTATAATTTTTGTATGTTCAGGAACATTGCAGCACTGGCAAATTTAAACTAAATTAAAAGCAGCCAAGAGGCTGTTACGTGTTATATTTAGTGCTTTAAAAATGTACATTGTGGTATGAGATAAAAACAAGAACATGAAAAGGATGTATTGAAAGGGACCTACTGAATGAATGGGGGCAGAAAGAAAACACTTAAAAAAACATTTTCAGAGCCAAATTCTGCCCTAGGACACACCTGTAGAACAATAATAAAAACTTTTCAAAGGGGTGCACAGTTTCTGAATAAACAGAACCATATAATCTGATATGTGATCAAATTCATCTAGTCTGTGAAAAGTAAGCAGCCCACCCCTCAAATGAAATTATCTCACCTGTGAATGATGTGGTATCTCTGCAAATAATCCAGGGAAAGAGCCAGCTCACAGATGTATAGTTTAACCGTTCCTTCATTAAAGTGGACGTTCTGCTGCAAATGGTAGCGCAAGTCTCCTCCAAGTAACAGATCAACCACCATGAACATGTCTTCTTCATCTTGAAAGGAATACCTGGAAGAAGGAGTTACAGCAGAGATTTCAGGGTCAGTGAAGCAACCACAGTCATGCCCTAGGGTAGCTCTCAGATGTAGATCTGCTCACTGTAAGTCCATGATTTGTTCAAAAGGCAAATCTGATTTCTCCACTGCTGTGGTCCAATCCTATGGCCAGACTTTCTTTGATTGTGATAGACTGTGTATACTCAAGGCAAACAGAGCTTGGACTGCTGCTGTGCTACTAGCAACTGTTTTAACCATAAAATAACACCTGAGTGTTGATAAAACAGTGTTAAAAATACCTTTCAGGTTTATATGTTTTAAAATAGCTATATAGACATTCACTTGTTAAAATGGCTTACTAAGTAGCAGCAATAAAACTGATGGCCTTGAAACACACTTAGTATTCACACACATAGGACTGTAGCTCCGCACCTACAGAAAGTATCCTCACAGAATCGAGAGCTGCTGTCTCAGGGATATATTCCACATTCATTAAATATATGCGGTGTTCTATTAGCTGAGTATTTTCAATAGCTTCCAACGTAGTTCCAAATTCAATAATAAATAACACTGCAACTTTACTGTAACAATACATATTTTTTCAGCCTGCAACTTATATCTTACAAAATGACAGAGTCTTTTTTCTTCAGTCAGTAACTATGAGGTTACTGACTGAAATATTCTGGATCCTTTCCCAGAACCTCATGTTGAATACTCTGAGGACCAAATTCTGATCTGATTTAAATCCTGTAAATCCAAAGGTGTAGCCAGCCAACGTATAGTGTACATAGTGCTTGAGCAAGCAGGAATTCCCATGTGTTTCTACTTACCTTGGATAAGCTGCCATTGCTCTACTTTCTTCTGATCTGAGAAAACTGACAGAAACTCACTGGATTTCATTTCTGAATGCAACTATCTAAGACATAGTATTTTAGATTTCCCAAACAGGGAATGATGAATACCTTATTTCTAACATGAAGTCAATCTTCTCTGAGAAATGGTTTTAGAATTCATTTAGTTGTGAAGTTATAATAGCTTATATCTGTTGTGGATATGAACTATTTAGAAGTGATCCACAACAACAGTGCCTCTTCCATCATCTTTTATCCCATGAGGTGTGTAACATATGTTGGCTATAGATTAGATTCAGTTGTCCTGAAATGTAAAATATATAAGGAAATTAAACAGAGTGGATTTCCAGAAAATCTTTACTAAAATAAATAAATAAAAGGCAGAAAAGTCAATATTAGGTTATTTTAATTGACAGTTACATACAGTTTCACTTTCATTCCTAGGTTTGCATTTTCTGAAATGAGGCACTGTTAAGGGGTTGTCACAAATGATTTGTTGTGAATTTAAATGCTTTCTATTTTCTGAGCACACTTCTGAAAAGTGAGTGTCTCTATGTACTCTACTTTTCTGTTATGTTTCTGTATGCCTGCCAAATGCCAGGAGGGGAAAGTCATTTTATTTGCATTAAGCTTACTTCTCAATAAGTCAAATCTCTGAAACAAAGTCATAAAGTAGGTGGCACGTGGTGTCTGCTCACCTCCAGAGACTCAGAATTTCATAACACATGCTAAAAAAGAGAAGGCTTCAGTTATATTCAAATTACACTAAATGTTGTGCATTATTAAGCCTGGAGCAATTGCAAAAGAAAAGATTAAATATATAACTTTTTATTTTATTATTATTTTTTTGACACTGGTATGTTTTTAAATAGAGTAGTTGTAGCTTTGAGCAGATGTAATGAAACATGCTTTTTTATGTTTTTTTTTTTTTAATATTTTTTTTTCTTCAATTATTACTAAGTGAAGTGTAGATTTTGTCTGGTTCCCTCTTACAATTCAATATATATATATGAAATGAAAAGTCGTGGATTGGTATACTGTGTTTAGTCTGGGACTACAGAGCTTTTATGGTGTCTAGAATCATATGATGACCTGCTTGTAGAGCTGGTTATGATGATACTACTCTGATCTCAAGAAAGAAAATGTCCTGAGTCATTTCTTTACTGACTCAGCCATCATGAGGCAGAGGAAGAAAATAGAGTAAAGAGTGACTGCTGTAAATTGTTTTTAAATGCAACATCTATTCCCATTTCTGGGAGAAAAATGAATGTGTTAGAAAGAGTACTCATAAATATTTAGTCCAAATAAAAGAACCATCAGAACAATCAAGAAATAAATGAAATCTTGTGCATATCCAGGTGAATGGTGACACTTAATGGAACTGGGTTTGCACTCCAAGCTTGTATTTATTCTGAGGATCTGGTTTCCTGTGCTTCTGGGTGGGAGAATGGTAGTCTTACATTATTTCTCAAGCAGCCTTTTGGCACATCTGTCAGTCATGAATGATTTAAAAAAGAGATAAAAAATGAATAAGAGATAACAAATAAAAATAAGAGATAACAAATGAAATAAGAACAAAATCAAACCAAGATTCAGAAACATGGTTAATATTTCCATTCATCAGCCTTCCTGAATCTGTCACAACCTCTAAATGGTTCAAAGGCCAGTTTTATTTAGACATTAAACCTAGAATGATGCAGACTCAGACACATCTCTTAAGGAGTTCTGTATATCCTCTCTTTCACTTGGAGCCAGAATTTTCTTCAATTTTTTATTGATGTATATGTGTGGTAACTCTGTTGATACTGTCAGCAGTGTTGTATATTCATACTGGTATAGTAAAGTTGTGAGCTGCATATGTCCAGTTTGAAAGAACAGGTGCTCTAAATGGGTATGTTCAGTATACAGAGCAGACATTTTCACCCATGCTAAATTATATTGCACCTGACACACATCACTATGCTAAATATACAAATATATCTATGAATAGTTATGTATTCCCTGCACAGTAAGTGCAGTTGGCTCAAACCCATGTGGATGGCACTTCTCTGGCTATCTGAGTCAGACCAGTGTGAGATAAAAGGTGCTGGAAACAAGACCATTCTAGGAGATTTTTTTGAGGGTAAATGAGTTATCATAGAGAAATTATATGCAGCCTAGAGGAGAGCTTGGACAAGAGCAACAGCAGAAGGCATCTGGAGCTGATGGACACTCCACTAAGTAGCTCCCGGAGCTACAAATTTTTAAGCTACTGAATGCACAGAAGGAATTGCTCCAGGTCTTGCTGTGCAGCTGGTAGTAACAAATACTGTGGCTCCTGCTGTGTTAAGGATTCATAGGACTTGGTGTACCAATTCCTGACTGATTTCGTTTGTCATGATCACAAGCAGTTTTGTCCTCTGTCTTTCTCCCTTATACAAATCCAATATTCTTTCTTTATACAAGAAATTAAGTATTCCCTTTTACCTTCTTGCTTTTCAATATTTCAAGAAATAAGTGGTTTTATTTTATTGATCCAAGAATTGAAATTGACAGCAAGTGAAATATTAGGAACCTGAAAAAATGAATCTTTGAAGCTATTATTGTAGTCTAGGGAGGGGCTGGTGGCAAACCCAATGGAGATTAGTTTTTTGAGTAAGCACTGTAATTTTACTTTTGCAAGCTTCTTATCTGATCAAAGGCAAATGACACACAAAAAGACTGATTGGTTTTGAAGTAAAATCAGAGGTTATTTGGGATCTTTATGTTAACCAGGTAGCTGAGAAATACCTTACTGAATCTATTACAGTTTCGTGTCTCATATTGAATACTACATTACTAACTTGCTGTAAAACCCAAATTTTAAATCTCAGTGAAATTAAAGAATAAATGGCTTGGAGTAGATTTCCTTTTATTTATTTATTTATTTATTTATTTATTTATTTATTTATTTTTCTTTTCATGAGCCACTTGTAGGAAAACTATTCTAATTACAAAGATAGTCTCTGCTTTCTTTTGCTTGAACAAAAGTTTTAATACATTAGAATAAGCTTTCTTCAAATTAAGATAAAATAATAATGCCCCTAGCAAAAGCAAATTAGATTTTTGATTATCTTCAGACTGGAAGATAAATTACAATTGAACAAAATCCTCCATGTAAACAAATTTAAACAGAGTGTTTTCTGAATAAGTTATATCTGTTTTCATATTTATATCTGTACACTTGTTTTAATAATATATATTTATATTTATATTTATATTTATATTCATTATTTATGTCTCTGTCTCTTCACAAAAGCAGTTACAGATGAGTTATTAAGTTCATTTTTTCCCCTTTACATTCCATCATCTTAGTTAGTTAGGGTATTTTTTTGCTGAAATCCTACTAGATGAGGTATTCACTATCCAGAGCTTTTGTTTCATATGTATTACCTGGGGAAAAGGAAATCATGACTGATATTCTGCGTATGACTTTAATTTAAGAGTAAAAAAGTATTACATAATTTTCATCATTAAGCCCAAGCCAAACTTCATAAATCTGAGGTAATCAGTTAAAGCAAGATATATGCAGTTCAGATATTCAGATAACACTGCTGGTCTTTATTGAATATGATAAATGATTAAGTCTGTGTAGCTCCTAACTAGAAATTGTAAAGGGATCATTTTCCATTTTTCCTCTGGTAATATTAAGAGGAGGAGGCAATGTTATTTATTTATTTATTTATTTGTGTGACTTGAAGCTGTTAATAAATGTAGATTTTCCTGTGTGTTAGAAAATTTAACTGAACATACCAGAGCCTGATGTGCTCTTTACAGACATTTTACATTCCAGAATAGTGCAAAGCTATTCTGGAATAGCTTTGCACTTAACTGCAGCAGTGCACTGGTTCCTAACTTTATAGTCAAAACAAGTAATGCAAAAGGCCTAGGAAGAACTGGCCTTGTGTCTTGGTGTCTTTTGGATTCTCTCTGTGAGCTCTTCTCAATACCTGTTACAGAGCTGTTCCATCTTGGTCTGGATTAGCAAGGCCTTGAGTAACCTTTCAGACACATACAAATCCCAATAAGGATAACTCACCTCTAAATTGTGTAAGCCAGCTTGTCCAAGAGGGGGCAGGAAGTTAATGGCTCAACCTCATTAACTGGTCTCCAACTTGAAGAAATCATCTTGCTACATAGCTAAACAGAGGATATTAATGCTGTAGTTGTATTTGCCTAATAAAGATACACAGTGAATGTCATGAGACTACTAAAATAGGACTTTGGTTTCTGCAGAGCTTGCATGTAAGAAGCATGGATAGAAACAGCCTGCAGATAGAGGACAATAGAAAACCCAGGGAATCTGAAGCTTCCTGGCTGCACTGCCCTTCCTCCCTCCAATGTAAGCACTCTGGGAGCTTTCTCAATTCTTCTACATGTTCCTCCCAGCTTTTGGGGACAGGAGAAACTTTTCTGTACTGTCTGCATGATAGATAGCATAAAGGCTAGGGTACCTAAGTGTTGATAACAGAATAATATTCACTAAGATTTGTGTTCTAGGTAACTATGATGCCCTATCTAACTGCCTTGTAGTTTGTATAAGGGTTTGTATTTTGACAGGATAGAAAATATATATTCCTTTAAAAAGTAAAACACGAAGCTGTATTATGTTTATTTACCTGAAAAAGAGCAAACAGTTGAACCAAATAAACAGTTGAAACAGAAAGACAACATATCCTGGGCTGCATCAAAAGAAACATGTCAGGCAGGTCAAGGGAGGTGAATCTCCCCCTCTTGGAATGCTGTGTTCAGCTCTGGGGCCCCCAGCACAAGAAGGACATGGATATTATAATGAGTCCAGAGGAGGGCCATGAAGATGATCAGAGGGCTGGAGTGCCTCTCCTATGAATAAAGGCTGAGAGAGCTGGGACTGTTCAGCCTGGAGAAGATAAGGCTTCAGGGAGACCTTATAGCAACTTTCCAATACCTAAAGATGGAGTACAGGAAAGACAGAGAAGGACGCTTTGTCAGGGAATGTAATGGTAAGACAAGGGATAATGGCTTTAAACCGAAAGAGGGGTGATTTAGATTAGATAATCAGAAGAAATTCTTCACTCGGAAACACTTGAATATGTTCCCCAGAGAAGCTGTGGTTGACCCATCCCTGGAAATTTTAAGGCCAGTTTTGATGGGGATTTGGGCAACCTGGTCCCTGCCAAAGGGAGGGGATTGGAATTAGATGATCTTTAATGTCTCTTCCAACCCAAACCATTCTGTGATTCTGTGATTCTGAGTATGCAAGTATTGTGGAGGTATGTTTGAAATGTTCCTTCATAATGTCTGTTTTACTTATATTTCTGTAGATTTCTTTTTTCTTTTTGGAAACTGAGTAATCATTGGTTATTTGAATTTGCAATTTCTGCTTGCAAAACATTTAATAGAAGTCTATTGTTGTAAAGAATTTGAAATACTTTTATTTTGAAGCTCAGAAAAACATGTTATTTCTCCAAATGCTGTTGAGAACAAAGGAAGATTACTTCCTTTATTTCTTTATAAATATGTTAAAAATACCTTTCAAGATTATTTAAAAAAACTTCTGAGAACGGGAAAACAATTCCATAAAAATTAAATTGTTTATGCTTACTTTAAACACCTTCTCAGATGTGACCAAAGGGGACAGGTAAGAAAATTGACTACATAAACAAAAGCCTGAAATGAAACTGAAAGAAGCCAAGATTTCCTGTCTCAACAATGACAGTAAGAAATATGTAAGCAGAGTCATCAGAATGGTATATATTTATATAACTGACACCAATTAATATTAGCTCCCAACCAGCGAAGTTTTGTCAATTAGAGACAGGTGAGGTCACAAACCCTCACTGATAGGAAAAACAACTGCTTGTTGTTCCCATGTGCACTGCCATAACATTTGTCTCAGCTCATTCTCGGCATATTCTCCAACCATACAGCAGGCAGGCAGCAACAAACAGTAATGAACTGAAGATACACAATCAAAATGCAAAACAAATAACTAGTGTTTACTGTTTTACTATGTACTTTGCCTTCACCTAATGAAACAATCCTCATTACTCTACTTTCATATACATAAACTACAGGTTATTAATAAATTTGTTTTAAACTGTTCAAGTGCTTTGTAAATCCTTATCATTTGAGATGGTGTACCTCAGAGCTGCTTCTATTTTTGTCTTTCACCTGGCTGTAATTGACTGATAGTTAACTCCCTCTAAAAGTAACTTTATTTCTGTCTCTGATTTTGCACATGCTAGCTGAGGATGAGGTTATTTGAGATGTGAGTTAACAGTGATAACTGTGGATATTTTGCCTGACCACAGTCCTGATGTCCTCTCCAATATTGTAGACAAACCATGTGATCAAAATATTTCTGGTCATCTTCTGTACTAGAAGAACATTCTCACTGTTTAAACTGTTTTCTGTTCCTCTAGACTGGAGGTGAAGATCTTAAAGCCAGGTATTGCTTAATACCCACAGTCAAGTGAGGTACACATTTTTTATATTGTTTTTGAATAGTGTTTACTGAACATTGAAAAATACTCATACAATAATTTAGGTTTAAAGGACTCTCCGAGGGTCACCAAGTTCAACCTCTTATTGTATTACTCAGGGCTAATTTCAAACTTAGGTCAGGTTTCTCAGGGCCTCACCAAATGAAGTTTGGAAATTTCCAAGGATGGAAGTTCTGCAGCCTCTGCAAGGATATTGTTCTAGCCAGTCACTGAGTTTTGAAGAGATTTTTCTTTTTTTCTTCTATCCATCTGGGATTTCCCTTGCTTAACCATGTCACTTTTGCCAATTGTCCTCTTAGTGTACATCTCTAAAAAGGTTTTTTCTCCATCTTTAGATGTTGCCATCTTTATGTCATCACCACCAGCCCCATGGGTAGTGAAAGATTTTATTTAGTTTTTCCCCTCATACTCCCGTCCTTTACTCCTTTCTTCTCCAAGTTTAACAAATTACCAGTATCCACTTGAACATCAAATGCTCCAGCCCTCAGTCATTTTAGTGGACCTCCATTGGACTCCCTCCAGTTTGCTGATATCTTGTTCGCACTGGAGGACCCCAAACTTGACACGGTTCTCCAGATGTGACTCACAATTGCCAGAGTTTCCATCATGTGCTAGCTATGATTTTCCTACTGAACCTTAGTATGTGCTGCAAGGTCTTCCCAAAGACCATGAGGACAGGCAGAATCAAAGTTGGAGCTCAGCAGCATCATGTCCCAGCTCTGCTCTCTAACCCAGAAGTGACAGTGCTTCTCCAAAACTTAATAATCTTGTAGCCAATAACATTTTCCAAGAGAGACACCACAGGAAGTAATTTTTGAGATAGTCCATGACATTTTCTGAACCCTTCACAAACATTTATTAGGGGCTTATAAAGTTTCAAACAAATAGAATGAACTTTTGGAACACTGCGAATGACTGAAAATGGAAAAACTACCAAGCGGCCACAATTGACAGCAATTACTATTACTGACAATATTTTTAAGCTTATACACTAAGTGATCCATTTTTTTCAAGTGGTCCATCTCTAAAAGTACTTTCTGATAATTTGTTTTTCAGGAGAAAATTAATTACTTTCTGGCTCATTTGCTCATATACTCATAGACTTAATGGCACAGTCTCATGATAAAGTCTGTTTTCTCAAATATTATTAGACCCACGATAAAGTAAGACTGCAAATGAATGCAAAATAGGCTCATGTCTCAGACTATTCATTTAGGATATTTTAGCAGACTTGGATGCAATATAATCAAAGCTTATTTTAATTGGTCTGTTACAACGAGCACTGCAGCTTTCATGAAGTTCACTCAGTTTCACTGAGTCCCAAATTAGCTTCATTCTTCATCAAGTTGATTTATTTTTATTTTATTTTTTGTGCTTTTTTTTCCAAGTGTTTTATCTTTCATATATATTTTGTTAAGGGGATTATAGAAAAGTCTCCCCTATCTGTTCTGTTTACAGCCTTCTTTAGAGTAGGTACATTATAATTACTCATGAAAGTTCCATTCCAGCTGAGTGAAGAGCATATATAGAAGGCACTTGGAATTTGCTGATCTGAACCTAGTCTTTTAAATCCATTTTAGCTGTGTCAGAGATGCGCTGTGACTAGTTATGCTTGTTGTACTTAGTAAATGTTTGCCAAGTTCTGTTATCATTTTGTGTTATTACCACTGTTAATTTATATCACTTCAATATGCACATGACATTGCAGCAGTAGCAATTCTTTGTACAGTACTAGATAGTTGCTCTTGTCTTCTGTTTGTCACAAACACACCCAAAATAAAGCAAGCAGCAGAGAGCATATATGAACTCAGGAAAAATACTTCTCATACAATGCTGCATTATCAATGACCCTAAAACCACAGGGAAAGCCTGGAATTTACCCTGGGAGGAAAAGGACCAGATTAGGAAGCAATTTAACAAACTGGGGATATATAAATGGGTTGCACTCATTATAGCTGAGAGAGCTGGCTTATGTCATTTCAAGTCTGCTGACAATTATCTTTGGAAGGTCCTGGCAATTGTGAAAAGTGCCTGAGGACTAGAGAAAAGCAAACATCACTCCAATCTTCAAAAAAGGCAATGAGGAAGATCTGGGGAGCTACAGTCTGGTTAGCCTCACCTTTTTACTTTGGAATGTGGTGGAGCAACTAAACCTGGAAACCATTTCCAAACACATGAGGTGCAGAAAGGTAATCAGTTGTCAACAAAGATTTACAAAGGGGAAATCATGCTTGAATAACTTGATCTTCATTAATGACCTACATGTTGGGACAGGAGTGCACTTCCAACAAGTTCATAGATGATACAAACATGGGAAGAATGGCATATACACCAGCTAGGTGTACTGCCATCAGAAGGACCTGGGTCAGCTGGAGGCTGACACCAGCAGACTGACTCTATAAAGTGCGGCTACATACAAGAAAAGGAATGTCCAATAATGGAATTCTAACAGGTATTTGTCTCATGGAGCATATCCTTTGCTTCCATTCCCTCTTTCACACAACCTCATTATCTGAGGTTATATATACTTATACTTAATTTAATGGAAGATTTTTTAAAATTGCCATATTTCTAAATAGGAATAACTTTTAGTTACTAAACAAGAATTTCAGCAAGATAAATAACCCAAAGTTTCAAAGTATTTAAATCTTAGGTTTAGCTGGGGTAACAGATCTGTTGAAAGTCTGGATTCATACTTTGGTGGAACCCAAGGTTCAGTAAGCAAACTTGTTATAGATTACAATAAATGAATTCTAAATATTCTCTATTTTTAACTTCAAACACTGTTCTGTTTTGGAAACAATTTTGTAATTTTTTTTTTTCTTTTTCAGATCTAAAAAGAAAATAAACATCAAAGTTGCAGTGTTCACCATTAAGCTTCAATCATAACAAAATTTAACTTTCAGCACTTGAAAAACTTCATTGAATGAAAAATAAACTAACACATTTCGGAATTAAGAATAGGCATAAGTCCTTGCTGTATATAACCTTAGACACTACAGTGGTTGTACACACACCTGTGTGTGTGGAGCTGCATGGGTTGAGAGAATTAAAATAGCGCTTTTCTTTTTTATTTGTTTAGTTATGAACCAGGTTTTCCCTCTCAGCTACATGAAAACCTTCATTTTTCCTTTTATGTGACCTAGAAAAAGCACGCTAGGTTTACCTTGCAAGTTTATGCCTTTGGTATCTCACTGGAATTGGCAGATTTCCATTTACCACCCTGACTTTACTGTAGACTAAAACCTCTCTCTGCTACTGCAATGAATGATTTATCTTCTTTTTCTTTTGTTAGAAACACCCAAACACTTTTCATCCTGTTTCCAGCAGAATGTCCTCCACTGTTGTGTTATTGTGTTCTCCACTATTATATTATTGCTGGTGAATAAACCCACCACTCAAAAAGTTTCATACAAGCAGCTTTTTTTTTTTTTTTTTTTTTTTTTCCCTAAAAATTATTTAGTTTAAAACTGAGGTGCTCAAGTGTAAGACTTTCAAACACAAGTAGATCCCCACTAACATTTTCAGTGAAACCAGACATACCTCTTAAGTATATATTTTTTTTAGTTGTGAACATTTCTAAACCATCAAAATAAATTAATGAAGTTGGATGGAAACACTGTTCACACTCTTGAATCTATACTAGCTCATTTCATGCATACCTTCTGAATTGGCATAAAAGATGTTTTACAAGATTTCCAGGCCCAAAAGACAGAGTAAAAATCTGAATAGTAATGTGAAGAATATAGAACAGAGAAAATCAAGCTTATTGTCTCACTGTCATTTTAACTGAGGACAGAAAGCTGTTTGTAGTTTCAACTTAAAGATAATTTTTTCTTCAGAAAAAAATTCTTACAATCGGTTCTTCTGGAAAAGACATAAGATAGCAGTGTGATTTAAGTGATTCCTCACACAGCACAAGCATACACAAAGCAACCTTTTATTTTTATCACCTGCACAGCAAATTTAAGGGAAAACTTTGTAAACATAGAAATAAAAAGATTTTGGTTTACTTTCCAGAACGTTAATCATAAATTCAATGGGACAAGATGGGCTGAACTCAACAGCTAACTATGATTGAATACTTTAGACCTAGTTTTGCCCTGACTACCTTCAGGCATTTTATTAACATGCAGTGGGTTAGGAGAGTAGTTTCTCTAGGATCACTGCATAGTAAGGACTCAGTCCTGATTGTAGGTGTACTGAATTACTCTCTGGAGAGCCCTTCTTTTTTTCTACTAATTATAGAGGTAGCCTAAGGAGATGGGGCTGATATGAGAAGTCAGCCAGGAAGAATTCAAGTCCACTAGAGCTTGTCCCTTCTGTTTTGGGAAGTCTCTAATATGAGCAGCACATCACATTCACCTGTATGTTCTGCCTGCTAAAGAAGGGTTGGTAAATGTAACTGACAGGGAACTTTTTTTTTGCTCAATCAGCAAAAGCAAGAAAAAAGACAACATTTCTGATTTATGCAGGTCTTACATGTTCTGAGTTCCTTCCTTTAACTGTGGTGCATATATTGCTTCTGATCACCTAATCGATTTTATATTTAGCTCCAGGAAAACAGACTTTCATTTCTTCACGTTAAAAGGAGAGGAAAGGTATTAAGTTACAAATGCAATAAATAACAGTGCATAATCCAGGGAGAAGGAAATGAAAACTTCCCTAGTTTCCTGTCTCTGTTCCTCTGCCTCTTCTGAATCAGCTGTTAGTTCCTGTTCAATTTCATATAAATCACACCTTCTTCTTCAACAAGAACTAGATTGACTGGAAAGGGATATGGACATAATGAGGAACCCCTTAGGTTAAGGATTCTGTAGTCAGAAAAAATGTTTTTAAGACAGTTATAAATCTAGAAACATGTAGAATTTAATGGTAGACACCCCCCCCCCCTTTTTTTTTTCTTCTGCCAGCAGTAGATCCCTTTTGATTACATTAAAAATTTTGATCTCTTATATTGCTCTCTCTAACCAGCATATCAGTGAAACCTAAAGGAAGAAAAGCTGCTGAAAAAAATCACTTCTCTTTCACACATCTTACTCTCATTCAACTATATGCAACTGAGTTGGCACAAAAACCATAGCGATCAGGCACACATCAGGTCACAAAATAACCTGCGTCAGGTAGCATAGCTATAAAGGCATAGGCTAGAACACATCTATGGCTGTTTCATGGTAGTTCTTGTGCCATACTTATCACAATAAGAACTAAGGACTTCTGTCAGTATTTTGCATGACAACACTGCATATGTGTCATATGTTCATGCCTTCCCCACCATATGTTCATGCCTTCCCCACCTTTTCTTAACAAGTGGAGTGAAATGTCTTCCCTTATCAGAGCTTTTTGGTCTTCTTGTTTTCCTAATTGCATAGCATTGTGAGAACTATGTTAGAAAAGCTCTTCCTTGGTGTGAGAAAAGCTCTTTATTGTTCTCTGCAGAAAGTTAAGAGGTTTGATATGGCCCTCAGATCGTGGAGAATCTATGTCTCTAAAAAAAAAAAAAAAAAAAAAAAAAAAAAAAAAAAGGAAAGGAAAG
>NC_048896.1:83378273-83400601 GCF_011077185.1 Oxyura jamaicensis | reverse complement strand
GGAAAGGAAAGGAAGAATACATTTACTACATTACATTATCCAAATTCAGTGCCATGAATTAGCCAAGACAGCTGAGAGGTCTTTCTCAACCCATCCTCCAAGCAGAGCACCTGGAACAAATGTATACAGAGCGTGACATGGAGCTTGGACCCCTTTGCCTAGAAATAGGATTTTATGATCTCTTCATACTAAAATAATAATGAACTTTAATTAGCTTTAATTGTGACATTTATTTTATTATATTTTTTCCTGGGAACTACTGTAAATTACTCACCACTCTTTAATCATTGTAACTACTACCAAAGAAAAACATTTTTCATATAGCAGAATTTTATTTCAGAATATGAATAATCAGATCTCATCACCACTCTTAGATTCGGCATTTTTTTTCCTACTTCCAATTTTAATCACTATATCTGGCAAGATTTATTATAAAAGTCAGTTACCTCTTAGCATCCTACTTTACAGTACAGTTTATCAGGTCAATTCAGAGCAATCACAGAGAAGGAACTTCAGTTGTCAACTACAATCATTCTATCTCGACATTTAAATTTATTTTGCAAGATTGCCTGCCAAGCCTTCAAGGTTTACTCTTTTTTTATTAATTTTAACATGGCACAGTGATGTTATTTGTGGTAACAGCACTTGGCATAATGGAGGTGCAGTGAGGAGGAGCATATCGTACTGTCAGGAACAAGAGAGAGGCCCCAATGACAGCAAAGAAGATCATCAAAAACAACATTTCATTAAGAAGGGATCATTAACTCTGGGGCTGCACCCTGAGCCTATGTCATCAGGTATCTGATCTCTAGCAGCAAACAGGACCAGATACGAAGGATAACACTGAAAGCACACATACTTCCTTCCAAGCACTACTTCCCAGCTTCCACATGTAGACCTTCTTGAGTCATTATTTAAATATTAAGAATACAGTGGGTATTAATGGCACACAGTAGGTATCAATGGACTTACTGGTGTCTTTCAGGAAGAGTTCCCTGGCTGTACGGCCTGCACCAGTATAGGCCTCCTGATAGAATTAGGTTGTGTTATTGGTTAAGACAGCAAGATGGGGAATAAGTTGGCTGCAATGCCTGTGGGTGTCCCAGTCTAAAGCTGAAGAGTTATAGTTCTTTCTCTGTATTGCTAAAGTAATGGCTGAACAGTTTCTTCTTCAGGTGGATCATGATATGATCCAGTAATACTTCCTTTCATGACCCAACCTATCTCATCACATGTATGGCTGGATCTTACAATGCTCTCTCAACCCCTTTCTTTATAAATAAATAGGAGGAGGAAGGAGATTCAAGATAAATGCTTCAAAGTTGTTCACTGGTGTTCAAAATATACCTGGAAATCTCAGTTTTTTTATCCTTTTTATTTATTTTTCCTTTTTAATCTTATAATTAATTACTGCAAAAGTTGGTAGAGAACTACCACAGCCAGAGTACAAGAGTCTTGCATTTAAAAATATTATTATCCTTAATTCAGGATACAAGTGGAGTAGAGGGGGAGAGCTTCTGGGACTATAACATTCCTAGTGTTTCCTTTGAAATATTTCCCTGAGGAAAACTTGCACCAGAAGCTCCTGAGCTTACATGCTGCTACAGAGCTTGTTCCTGTGTGGTACAGAAGAGACACTAGTGACCTGCAGATGTGACAGACTCAGAGCTGGATAGTCTAGGCACCAAAGCAGGTGGAGATCTTCTGGCTGTATGGAGGAGAAGCAGGCACAAAGTCCAGCTGGGAGCCCTTTCTTGTTTACAACCCAGAACAAGAAAGGAACCTAGATCCTTGTTAAACATTCTTCTAGGCAAGATGAGAAGGGTTCAAGTTTACAACAAAATTTTGTCTTAATTAACATACATCTCCAGATCATTTGATTAGCTTTAATTGAGTTTTTCCTCATAGAAAATTCCCCTGGAAAAATTACATCCAGCTCCAATAACAGCAAATTTATCTTACTGCGCACAGAGAGAAAATCATTATAAGTTTTTCTCCCAAGTTGTATTTATCTTAATTTGAAGTAATAATTGCAGTAGATCTGACTTTTGGTGCTAAGCTGGCAGCTGTAGCTAAATTGGATAGGACAATGGAAACAATATATTGCTTTAATAAGCTAGTGTGAGACTGAAAAACATCTTGGGTTGGGACTAGGAAAGAAATGCCACTTTTTGTAGGCATTAACTAAAGCCTCTAACAGTAGCTGATGGCAATTTACATACAATAGTAATAGAAAGTAGAAAAATACTTTTAGCATATAGATGTGCAGACTGAAATAGTAAACTTATCTTCCGACAGAGGCAAAGAGCTGAAGAAATCATCCTCTGTGAACACGTGGGCTAGTTGTGGTTTTTAGTATTGATTCAGTAATACAGTGAAAACAGACAAGAAAGCTGACATTCTGAGAATGAAGCTGTGTAACAGCCAGCAGAGCAGAGATTGACTATTTACATTACTTCCTATGGAAAAGTAGATCCAGTCTGGAAAAGCACATCATATAAACAAGTCTTCTCACCTATTGGGAGGTAGGTCTTTCAAAATGAAGTTCAATATTTTTGAACCAGTATTATAATTGGCTGGCATTTTGTTACTTATAAAATGAGGAAAGAAAATCAGAACTGAATCAGATCTCAAAACTAATCGCATCTGTAACACGAAATTTGTGATGTGGTATATGTGATGAAGGTGCTCAGAAAGACAAGGGCAGAGCAGGAGATAATTCACCTCAAAAGAAGTATCAAGGGAGTAATATTTAGCATAAAAGTGTGCTGGTGCAATTATTTTCCCACATACCATACTGTAAATCACCTTGCCTCACAAATTCAAGTCTTCTGTCACAATACGGAAGAGAAATAATCAATTATAAAAATTCACATTACGTTCATGGCACAAAACTCCACAGAACTAAAAAAAATCAGGCAAAGCAATTACTAGCAAAGTAAAAAGTACCTTTACAAGATCTATTTAAAGTACCTGTAAGGAATTATGAACCATTTGTTTCTTTCTTTGCCAGTTATAGCCCACTTGCTTTGCTATTGACACCACTGATGCACCAATTCTCAAAGAGAAAATCCGATGCGAAAGGGAAACAGAAGAACATCAGCAATTATTAAAATGCTAAAAGGGTAAAAACTGCACAATCAGCTGATGGCAGCATGAGGCCATCAAGGCACCAGCAGTTTGGCCTATGTGCCAATGGCATAAATTGTGTATGAAATGAATATTTAAAAGGCAGGGAGGAAGCCCTTTGAAGCACCAGGGTCTCATCAGAGACCACAGAAAAAGGCCACCGGATATCCTTACCTAAATATTTTCAGATCAACAGTTTGACAGCTGGGAAAGTTACATCTTCTGTACTTTCCATAGATCCCTAGCTTTTTTCCAAATCAGCAGCACGATTAAATTAATTCTTTGCATGTGCTCACACATTTGTCAGACCTGCTGATGCGTACATCTTAATTTTTCAAAGATTCTAAGTTATGCATTTTTTTCCCCAGCTACAGCAAGTCTTTCTCCTACTTTTCTAGTTATCCAGACTTCATATTTGAAGGGAATGGGAAGGAGAAGATTAGAATACTGTTTTAGCAAGTTAGCTATTTCACCCCTCTTACCAGGGGATTAGTCTTTTCTGGCATTTCTGTGAAACAAAAAAGTTACCAAAGTACGTTTAGACAAGCAATAAGTATCTTATCCTGCCTTTTTTTTTTTTTTTTTTTTTTTTAGGACTTCGCCTATATATACTTAATACTCCATACTGAGTGTTTATTTGTTTGATGCCCTACAGAGATTTTGTGTTTGTGTGCTTGCACATCTGAACATTAATTATTAAAAAGTTATTGATGGGTTTGGGTCTCTTTTTGCTCTTATATCTCTTGCATTTTCTTGCACATAGCAGCTCAAAATCTGAATTTCATAGCTTAGGGCAACTCTGAATGATAAGTCTTTCTAGCAGCCATCATTTCTCCCCTTTTCCATGGTCACATCAATTACTATTCCTACCAGCACCAAAATGAAGCAGACTAAGAAGTAGAAGAAAGAGATAATATTAGCTGAATCTTTATTTCATGAAGTCAAATTAGTGAGAAGTGTGACTTTAAAAATGCCAGCTTAAATTTCTAATAAATTGGCTATATCAGCACATTGCTCACTTTCAGTTCCAAACTTTATATAATTTTAAGCAATTTCTAAATGCAGTCCTCCTCATTTTGCTATCAACTCCCATTTCACTTAAGCACACTCCGTGTCAGGGGTAGTACCAACTCAGGGAATCAATCCCTTGGTTAAAATTAGGACTAAAGTGCTCACAGTTCATTAGCACTTACCCTGTCTATTAAATCATGATTGCTGTCACATCTCCCAGAACACCAGGACCCATTTCTTGTCATGGAAGTTATTGTTCCTCACTGCCTCTTATTCCAGAAACTAATTCTTAATCTCAAGCCATATCCTGCTTTTTCTTTGCTTCTGCATGACTATTCAAGTTCAACTCACCAAGTCACCAGCACCAAGAAGAGGTGCATGTGCAAACTGCTCCATCCCCTCCTTCCATCTGTCCACATCATAGCCTGCCCACAGAGGCAACATGAAACTGTGTGAGCAGTTATTCATACAATAATGTCAGGGGTGCTAATTCTAGCAGGGCTGGCCTTTTTTACATCAGAAGAAAATCTTCCTGTATAAATTCACTTAATGCCTTGTCTCCCTTTTTCTGTTCTTTTTGTCTCCAGTTGTTCCCTCCCATACATCAGGAGTCATGAGATACAGCAGAACCATACTGAGCTTTTCAAAACAAAAAATATGAGCTTCCTGCAAAAGCACATCTTCAGTCATTTTTTATGCAGAAAAGGTCATTAAAGAGAAAGGAATTCACATGGATATTAATTAAAGGCTTAATAGATCTCAAGTGCAATGCTGATTAATGATTACTAATTGCACCATAACATTGCTGCAAATTGTATTGGCAACATTCATGTCTCCATTCTAGTAATATATATTTGAAACACTCAGATAACCTTAAGTTGTTTTATCTCATCAGCACAGGAACCTGACATTAAAAAAGACAGGATTTCCCAATTCCTATCCCTATTCTGCCATAAGAATTCAGCTCAGCTCTATCATAAAAAGAAATAAAGTTCAATGTTGTGGTGTGTATCATTTCACTATGTGAAATAGTGAAAGTAATTGTTTTTTTTCTCTAATGGACGGTTATAATTATGAACCAACTTGTTAGTATGTCATAGTAACTTTTTTTTTTTTAAACAGAAAATTAAGATATTGATATTTCAGATACTTCAAAAGAAAACAAACAAACAAATGAACAAACAAATTATCTAAACCTCAATTTTAATACATGTGTCAGAAGCACTACCTGAATGTATGGTATAATGCCATGATCTCTTAATGTGGACATTATGACAAATTCTTAGAAGAAAGATGTAAGAGTCAGGATATTTGGAATTCACTCATGAAAAAAATGACTTGGGAAATAAGTGAGCTCAAAAGTCTAACTCACGCATAAGGGACTTCATAGCACAGAAAACACAGTGAGTGTTTTTTTGCATAAAAAAGTGAGGGCGGGGGGTGGGGGGGTGGGGGGTGGAGGGTGTATGAAGAAGAAAAGGAAGGGTTAAAGGGTTACTCAAGAAAATTATCCCAAGCCAGTGCAAATAAACAATTAGGGTAAGATGAGTAAAGAGTATCTGAAAATTTTCCAAAATGTAGAACTTTTGGGGAAGGCATATGGAAGACCCTGTATATTTGTCAAAGCAATAAACTATCAGTTCCACTTTTGACCACCATTAATTGAAAGAACAAATATCCATTCGATACACAAATGTCCAATTTATTCAGTCCACAAAAGTCAAAAGTAGTTTTGCATACTTTTGGAGGAGAGTAAGGGTTTAAGAGCAATCAATTAGCTGAACTTTCCTGTGGCACAAGATTCCTTTTCACCTTAAGAAAGGGATAGTTGATAGTGCCATGTTCATTCCTTACTTTCTCCCTCTCTCAAAACTCCATCTGTTTGAAAATACTAATTTAATTTAACTGTTGGTATACAATTCAGTATAAAAGGATTTCATGATTGCTTTTGTTAATTAATCAGCAGCATTTTTCTGTTAAGCCCACAGAAAGATAATGATATTTGGGCAGGAAAGAATACTAATATTGATAAGCCAAATACACTCATGTGCCTCCCAAGTCATAATGTTTGAATAAAAATATGATTTAAAGCCAAACAAATATATTTTTCAGGCTTTTTTTTTTTTTTTAATTATTATATTTGAGTTCTTCTCATGATAGCCTCATACTAAGTAATGTGCTTCAGATGTGAATCTGTTTTCAACAGTTTCTCATCTCCAGAAATTAATAAATACTTAAAAATAGCAAGTTAAACAAACAAACAAACAAACAGAAAGTCTTTCATATTTTCTCAAATACTCCACCAGGGTTAGTCTTTCTTTTTCCACTGTATATAATTTCCCATTTTGTGAACACTCTGATCTTTTGTATTTGCTTCTGAAGGACTCAGGCTGCTAATAACTATTTATTTGCTTTGGTGAAGAAATGCTTTGTCCAAAAAAAAATTAACCAATTGAAGTCCCTGGGCACAATGGGTTTACTTAGAGAGCGTTAGAAATGTTACTGAACTGTATTTGATTGAAGTGTGCTGGTTTTATGGTGAAATACAACTTTTGCAGCCAAGATGTCAAGTTTGCTAGCCACTGATTCCTGAAACTCAGACATGTATAATGAAGTACAACATATTCTGCCTTTGATGTGAACATCTAAGCCCTTAATTTGGAAGACATATATGCATGAATCAAAGAAAAGATATACCCCAGAGTTTCAGTTAATTTCAGAGTAGCAGAGTTATAGTTGCACTATTATTTCTGAACTTTTCTACTTGACTATGTACTTAATGAAATGAAAGAGAATTATAGCTGGATGTGGAATGTGATTTGAGATCAACTCTGTGTTTTGAATTATGGATGGCTGTATTATCTTTGCATGAATACAAAGGCAAAATAGCAGCTAATAATCTGCAACAGAATCAAGGTACACAAGAAAAGAGAAGTTAATTTACAAGCTTTTCAATTTTTATGGAAGATTGGAAAACAAAACCTTACAAGCAAGATTGTTTTAATTTATATGTAGAAGAGTAATTTGAAGGGAAAAAAACAACACATGAAAATACATGAAGGGAGAGCAATGAGGACAAAGAGTATCTCGGCAGGGAATTCCTCACTTATTTGTCAAAACTAGTCAGATAGCACCACACAAAATAAGTCAAATATTTCCTAACAATTGGAAGATGTTCCCAAACAAAAACCAAAGCACAAAGCAATGTTTTGGGGAGAACAATACCATATGGCTGCTGAACCAACCACTTTTTCCACCTGTTTCAATGAAATTCAAATATCTCAGGTTATAAATAGCACAGAAAACACAGCTTGAGAAGTCTCTTGTACACACACAGCACATATGAGTTGATCTTTATCAAATAGCGCTTACATTCCATATCTCAACCAGTGAGGCTGTGGGTCCTGCACTGAGAGCGTACACTAGCATTTCATCTACAGCTCAGAGGAATTGCTTCTGTTCTTTTCTTTACTGCTTTGACACTTGCTCAATATATCAAAACTCTCAATATTTTGAAACTCTTACAGATTCTCTTGAAGAGGAGAGATGAAGATTGTCTCCTTGAAGAAGACTCTCCTCTTAATAGGCTGCTTGGTGCTCAAAAGAGGAAAAAGACACCTATGAAACTTTTGAGTAGAAAAGAAAACCTCATCAATCTGTCTAATCCTGGTGTTACTCTGATATTATATCTGCCTATGAGAACAGGCATAAAAATGAAGAATGAGATGTGAGGTTCTGATTCATTCAGCACAAGGAACATTTCAAAATTATGGCATGTCTACTATGTTAGTAGACAGCAGCTGTTTTACATTAATGGTTATGAGAGTAGGTGTTGACTCTTCCTGTAGAAGATAAATAAGCCCATATTAATGTGCCAAAAGGCCTTTACTATACTGGTGCCCCACAGATAAGCATCATCATATTTCAGCCATGTTGAAATGACTTTCCACCAATCTCACTGGCATGCAGGATCATCAAGGCAGACCTTCAGTGCCCTTCTGAATCCAGTAAGTACGTGGTGATGCCTTTTTAAATGTGACCCTGGGACAGTAGTGGCACCACTGGGTTCATGCTTGTAGCAGAATTCAAGCCACATTCATCTAGACTTGAGCTAATATTTGGCAGAACTTCTAAACCTTTGCTTAGAAGTCTGCCAAGATAATACAAAAGCCATCGGGTTTTATGGTAAGAGTCATTTTGACAAGTACACATGCAAAAGAGCTCAGAGGAACAATGGCACAACGGAGAGAACCGGGAGTGTTCAGCCTGGAGAAGAGGGTATCAATGTGTATAAATACCTGAAGGGAGGGTGAAAAGAAGAAAAAGTCAGACTCTTTTCAGTGTTTCTTGGTGCCAGGATGTCCTGGTTTCAGTTAGGACAGAGTTATTTTTCCTCCTAGTAGCTGGTGGGGTGCTATGTTTTGGATTAGGATGAGAAGAGTGCTGATAACATGTCCTAACTGAAACCAGGACACAGGAGAAGAGGCAATGGGCACA
The DNA here is from genome assembly GCF_011077185.1 of Oxyura jamaicensis. Taxonomy (NCBI): domain Eukaryota; kingdom Metazoa; phylum Chordata; class Aves; order Anseriformes; family Anatidae; genus Oxyura; species Oxyura jamaicensis. The sequence goes on along the minus strand of NC_048896.1, from coordinate 83,391,964 downwards.
AACTGGAACACAAGGTTCCATCTAAACATGAAAAATTTTACTCTTCTGGAGCACTGGCACAGGTTGCCCAGAGAGGTTATGTTTTCTCCTCCTTGGAAATCTTCAAAAGCCATATCAACATGGTCCTGGGCAATCTGCTCTGTGTGAGCTGGGTGTTGGACCAGATGACATCCAGAGTTCCTTCCAACCTAAAGCATTCTAAGAATGAAAATATTCCCTCACCTGGCTGTTTCCAGGACTACCAGAAGGTCTATCAGCTTCATGGGCTGGGCATGATTCCCACCACTATGAGTCAATGGAAGAGGCTCTCCAGATCACTTTTCAGAGTGAACAGGAGAGTTAGTTAGTACCTAGTAGTTATAAGATGTAGGCAAGGTCAACAGGATAAGCAGCCTGGGAGCCAGCTATTGATAGGGTCATAAGTCTGGGCTGGACACACTCATCTCTCTGAGTGAGGCTACAGGAGGAGTTGACTATGAGAGGGATCATGAGGTCTTGGACAGCTGCCAGGGAGACTATGGGATGATATGGGGGTTGACTGAGAGCCATTTACATGTGTGTGTATCTTTGTGCTTGAGGCACCTGGAGACAAAATGATCCAGGACCCTGGTTAGACTAAAGTCTGCCTCAGGAGTTCATATGTCCAGGTACCAGCACCTGGGGAGACTGGGTTGCAGGGGCAGTTACTAAATAAGCCTGAGTATCCAAGCCCAGCTTCTAGAGGGATCCCCTTAGTGTGCATACATATATGTGTATTAATCAGTAATGGACCTTCATGCTGGATGAGGCCATTGGTGCTGTTTGTGAGTGCTGTAATTTCTGTGTTCATGTGTGTGGCTAGCCGTCTACATGTACATATGTATTGTAGAGTGTACTTGTGTGTCTGTCTGCTGAGAATGTGTTCAGCCTTACTGCTCATGGGACCTGGAGGTATATATCCCTACTGGATTACCAGATTTAGCATCCCATGTCTGAAACAGTTATATTTCAGAAACAGTGATATTTCACCTCCTCAGCACGGAAATTATTCCAGCTATAGTAACATTTAGTGACAGCCTTCTTTTAAAATTATGTAGTTTAACATGGACACTTTATAACGCTAGTTATTTATATTTTATAGATCTGTTTTTACCATTTCCATTTGCTAATGTTATTTTCATGACAAAATGTGGATAACAAGAGACAGCTTGTCATTTAACTGTTACTCTCCAGGCTCTAGCATATGTTAATATGCCTACAGGTGTTCTGCAAACAAGGTTAGCGTCATGTGAGTAGCTCATCTTATTAATTTTTTAATTTCTAACTTTCAATAAAGAATTTAAAAAAATATTGCATGTCAGCAACTCTGGTTCTGACAGTGTTTTGCAAATAATGTGATCTCATGAAAGTTTTCCCTTGAATCAAAGGTACTCTGAACAAAATGCATTAAAGCTCATGCGAAGTTGAGTCAGAGGATTAGACTCCATCTCACTCATCCACTCAGACTCAGAAAAGAAGATGACCTGGTCCAGCAGGCATGCAAAACACGTTACAACTAGAAAATAAAAACAATGATTCCTTTCACCTTTAATTCTGCGGAGGACACTTATGTTATTCCCTTACCAAAGTGGTAGGAAGAAGAAGAAAAAATTATCCCCTATTTCCACAAAGCACAACGTGTTCTAAATTACTTTAGCATCTGTTGAGCTGTAGAGCTCCTAATGAGGATGCCCCTGAACTAACAGAGATTCTTAATTACAAAACACCTTATTAGGTTGAATCTCACGAAAGCCTGTAAAATATATCACCATTGAACCAACCAACTGAGCATGAGGGTATGGAACTGCATTAGTCAATTAGCCTCCCCCTGCTATTATTATTTTTTTTTTTTAGTACCTCTGTCTTTGTAAAGATGATAGTCTTTGCTCTTCAGTCACTCTCATGGACGATCCCTGAGGCTAAATTAACTTCTAAGGTTTACCAATAAGAAAATATGAACAAAATATGAACAGGGCAACCACAGACAGATACTGAGATAGTAGTTCATAGAATATTAGTTGTGAACTTGTTATAAGCAAAAAGATTTGTTTTGTGAAATATATGTATATATATATATATTATTACCACGACCACCTGAAAACTAGCAGCATATATGGCTGAAACAGATGTGAGCAGTCTTCACATTGCATTAACAGAAATGTGAAGTACTGGGTAGTGATCTCTATAAGCATGTTGACAACATGATGGATGGAAATTAAACTGTAAATTTTAGATGTCAAGTATTTGATGGGAAGTTAGAAATCTTGTTTTATTTCCCTGGTCTGAATCATGTTGTGTTATAGAACTAGCAAGAAAATTCACTTCTCTTGGCCTCTATATGAAGCAACTCTTTTGGTCTTACCTGTTTGGTTCAAAGGCCACGCTTTACTCTATGTGTGAGCTGTGCATATGTACTGGGTCTGGCTGGGATGGAGTTAACTTTTCCCTGCAGCAGCCCATAGAGTGTTGTGCTCTGCACTTGTAGCTAGAACAGCAGTGGTATCACTCCAGTGTTGTGTCTATTGCTGCACAATACTGGCACCATGTCAGGACTCCCTCCAATTCCTCAAGAGCCAGCAGGCTGAGGGTGGGCAAGTGATGGGGAGGGGACATCACCAGGGCAGCTGACCTAAACCAACCAGGGGGATATTCCATACCACTCCCCAATAAAAGTTGGGAAAAGGGAAGGGGGGGGGGGTTCTTGTTATGAAGACATCTGTCCTCCCAAACAACTGCTACGTGCATTGAGACCCTGGGGTCACGGCTGAGCATTGGTCATTTATGGGAAGTAAAGAGTTATATATATATATTTTTCTCTCTCCATACTTCTGTGTGGCCTTTTTTTTTTTTTTTTTTTTTTTTTTCTTTCTTTCCTGCATACTTTCTTCTCTCCCTATTCTTCGAGAGAATGGTTGTGGTGGAGTTCAGCGACTTAACAAGGTAAAACCACCACAGCATAACATGATAGGATTGTAGTGTGGTTTATAGCTAGATGAGATGATTACTAGTGGGTAGACAAAAAACATAGTTTTCTGTGTGTGTGTGCTTTATTTTTTCCTCCTTCCGTGACTGGACTTGCAGTTTGCACATTTTTTCATTCCTAATCAAGGTAAACCATCCATTTTCTCAGCTTGCGCCAAATCAAAAATTGTGCTGAAACCAACATTTCCAATTTCACTTAACACATGACCAAGTCTCCGGCTCCACCAGGACTTTCCTGAGCCAGGGATGCTAGCACTGCCATGCACCTGAGCTATTTTTCTGTGGCTGGCCCAGGCAATCTGATGGGCCAAAACAGCAGTCAGTCTATCTAAGGACCTCTGGGCAGCACCAGTCCTGACTTTCCAAGAGAAGAAAAGGCAATGCTGGTGCAACTTGGTGACTCGCATCCAACTGTAGATTAAATGGCCCTTGCCCCAAGTGCCTCTGTTTGTCTGTAAAAACCCAGAGATACAAACAGAGCTGCTAGCAATTTAGCAGGAATTCAGGCTGGGTTCCCAAATAATGTAACACAGAAAAATCCAGGGCTTTCTGATGGAAAAGCTCAGATTGTTAGCAATAAAGATATATACTGCACTTATGGCCAATGCTGACTGTAACTTATTCCCACAACTGCTCAGGGCACAAAGTTCCCATTTCGTTATTGCTGTTCCTTTCTGTACCACATCCGTGTACCAGACCCAGCAAAGTCAGTAGTGATTGCTTTCTACTGCTGTTCTGTGATCTGCATTTGAAGCAGGACTAAACTTCTTTTTCACATTTTCAGGCCAGATTCAATCAAGAAAACACAACACAATAACTCTTTGTGGTACTCCTGCATGTCACATAATGTTTATGAGAGTATTTTTTAATTTTGTGGGAGAGATATTAAAGCATCTCATTTTGTCTCCAAGACTGCCATTTATGCTTCCCTACAACCTAATAAGATCAATTCATAAAAACGGTCAGATTTCCTATACAAATGCATATCTTGGGGACTTAACCTCAGAATTTAATTCTGATCATATGCAATAACTTCTGAGATTCATTGAAATTTATTGAGATGTGCAAGTGGAAATCAGAACATCCGAGATGCCCAGCTAACATCTATTTTCTCCAGTGCTGCTGAGCATGATTCATTATGCTTGTTCTATTTTCTTTTTTTTGATTATGTGTTTAGTCTACATTCAGAAATACCTAGTGGCTTATATAGAGTTCTGCACAGCACAGGTCAGAAGAATTTAATTCAGGCTCTCATGTATTGAGTTTAGTAATCTGGATTTGACTACATAAAGTAGTTTCCAGGCATTTAAGTGAATCAAACTCACTCATTTAGATGGTTTTGATGAAAGAGTGCAGAAAGTTCTTAGGTGTGTAGAAGCAAGATTAAAATATTAAAATGGAAGTTCTTACAAGAAATTTTTGGATTTTCTTTGAATATTAGAAGCATCCTCATTTGTTTTGTTTCTTAAAAAACAAACAAACAAACACATACACACACACAAAAATCAAAGAACACCACACCACTCTTAAACTATCAATAATATCAGCGTTCTGCTATGGGATGTGAAAACGGAACACAATGGGTTTCATCCTGCCCTGAAATTGTTCACAAGCCCTGCCCCTCCCCCCCCTTTTCAGAATCACAGAAATTTTACAAATAAACAAACCCAAAAATCTAATATAGAAAACTTAATGAGTAGCAAAAATATTTTTATTCTTGAGTTATGACTGCAATAAAGAAACAGTAATATATAATTACTAATACAGTATTTTTACCTGTGATTTGTAGAAGTTAAGATTGTAAAACAAACTCCTGCTCAATGTGGAATGAAACCATAGTTTATGTTATATGATGCTATGAGGTCAATATATATTTTATAGAAAGAAAATAAAAAGCAAAGGTCATTTCAGCCAAATTTGTCTTCCTCGAAGTTAGGAATATACAGCAGACATAAACAGAGAGTTATTCTGGTTGAAGTTAAATTCTCTCTCCAAATTCACTACTGAAACAGATTTTCATCAGGAGATATATACTAATCTGACCAAAGCTGAGTTCTGAGACCAATTTTCCTAGTCTATAATTGAGTAACTAAAAAGTAACTTTCAAAAAACCTCCAAATTTTACTGGTAGAAAAAAAAAAAAAATGCAACAGACTGCATTGAATCATACAGTGTAGTTATATACTGTTCCTCTGTTAAGGTCGAAGTCTATATGATCAACCTCTTCACTTGAAACTTAAACCATTATTGACGGAGTTATCTGTTATATTTCACTTTACCCTGTTCTCCTGGTGCTATTCCAAAGGACTCAATGCTTTTGAAAACCTTAATTTAGAAATTAAGGGGGGAAAAGTGACATGACAATAGCAGTGGGATTTAGTAAAGCTGTCTAACTAGTTTATTTAAACACAGTATCTGAACAAAATCTCTGCACTCCTACCAAAGTAGCTATTAAACAAAGGCAGACAGCTACATCTTTCAAACCATTGTTGGTCTGTGGGTCACAGAGCTTCCCAGTGAAAATATGACATTCTTGATCTTCCTCAAAAAAAAAAAAAAAAAAAAAAAAAAAATTTGTCACCCTTATATCCTGCATAGCAATAACAGTCACAAATAAACATTGCTTGAGGAAAGATGTGACAAAATACTAATTAAGGGGCTGCTTAGTTACGACTCCTTCCAGTGAAGGCCAAATACACAAATGTTTTGCACAGAAGCTTTGACAGCAAATATTCCATTTGGGAGGCTGATAAACATCCATTTCAACAAGACATTCTTTGATTAAACAAGCTTCTCCATTTCTGATTCATTTTGTAAGAAAACATGTGCAAGGCGAATAAAACCATTTGATTTATTCATTACGTGGGTCATTAGCTTTTCATTTCTAAAAAGCAAACCTGTCACAGTATTTAGATAGAATTATAATTAAAATACATATAAAGAGACTTCCACTTCTGTGTCCTTTAATTTTGTATTTGAATGGCTAATGAATGAACAGCACGTTTCTAGCAGAGGATATGATTACATTATCCTTTTAGTTTGGTTCAGGGCCACGTTTTACATCAGACTGGTCTGGCAGGACACAAGAAAAGTTCTTTTTAGATGAAATTAAAAGTTAAGGCAGAGTATAGTATTTCTTTTCATGTTCTCCAGCCACTAAATGGCATTCAGTTAGCAGCACCAGACCAGAGTTAGTCCCATGTGGAATTGTCACAATGGGTACAACACAGCTGCTGTTCTTCAAGCCTGTCCTGTGGGGCTATCTTAGCTTTTAACACAGACATTGACATATATATTGCTGCATTTCCATGGTAGCTTCTGGCTGAAAGTTCTTCCTCAACAGTCAGAAATGATAGATTTGCCATGTTTTCATAGACAGTTGTGTATTTGTGACTTACACGAAGCTAGGTCAGCTATGAGAGTGCCTGCAATGGAAGCGTTGCTTGTATCACAAGCAGAGAAGGCTGTGTGACACTGGCTGAAATAATGTCCTTAGAAACAGGAAAGCAGAGCCCTGTAAAGTGATGGAATATTTATGGGATTTGTCTCACATGCAGTAACCAGCACTTTTAAATCCAAATGACTGTTTCAACTGTATAGATTAATTAGAAAAAAATAAAATTAAAATAAAATAAAATAAAATAAAATAAAATAAAATAAATGCCACTGGTTTCCTACTGCTCCCATTAGCTTTGGCATGAAATGAAGTAGCTGGGCATTCAAAAAACAAGCAAACAAAGAAACCATTTGATCTGGTCAAATTTTGGGAGATTGACAATATTATTTTCATTTTTTTTTAAGTTAAGGATGAAAGCTGATGAAGTTTTAACTGAATGGTGTCATGATACAATTTTAATTATAGAATAAATAAAAGTGCTCTGATGAACAACTGATGAAAATGGGCTTTCCATCTAAAATGTAATATTAAGGTTTTAAAACCATTTCTTACTTGAGATTTTGAAGAAAATGTTAGCATATCTGAATTTTGTGAAATGCTTTAGGAAGCAACTGAAATAAATCACTGACTGGTAGTACAATGTTTTAGAAATTATTAAAATCCTTTACAACCTGTACATATTGTAAACTGTAGCAGGTCTGATGAAACATCTGTATATTTCATTGTCATTAATACTTACTTTTTTTTTTTTTTTTCTTTTGACAATGAAATATTTCAGACCAAGGAATCTGTTTTGTTTTCCAGTAACAGATTGAAGAATGTGACAAAACTGACCTGCTCTGGTAAAAAATTATTTTTTTTATAAAATGGGGACTATGAACATTGCTAATGGACTATTTTCTCTTCTGCCAAATTTTGTAATTTGCATGGTAATTGGTGCTTTCTTTTCCCAGCAGAATATGTCTTTGATTGTTGTTGTTTTGTTTTCTGAAAATATTTTATGTTGTACTGTTGGAAGGTTTTTGTTTGTCTGGTTGTTTTTTTTGTTTGTTTTGTTTTGTTTTGTTTTGGGTGGGGGGAGCGGATTCAAAAGCAGTATCTAATAAGAAAAAATATCCCTTTTTCAAAATACCAATTTACACACAATAAGTGAATTCATATCAGTAACATATTTTGTAGAGAGATATAAATACTGTTCTTTTACTATTACTATAAAAATATGTTTCGCTAGAAAAAGCGTGTTTGACTTATGGTTTCTTAAATTCTAGAGATTTCTACACATCTTTTCCTGAGAGGAAATGGAAAATGAGCTAACCTTAAGACACTTTTTCTTAGAGATCAAGGACCAAGTGGCTAATGGGTCTATCGATGTCTGAATAACGAAGAGGTTACAGCTCACAGATAGATCACATACTTTCCCACTGACAAAAACATAATATCATGAATACAACCAATTCAATCCTAACTGGAACAGTTGCTCCAAAATGCTCATATCAGAAAGGATTTGCACATTTAACTATTGTGACTGTGGCAGTGCTATAGATATCAGTCTGCAGCAAAAAAATCTTTGAGGGCAAACTTTACAAGTATAGCACAAGGAAAAAGTGCTACCATTTTCCAAATTCTAAGAGAGTTCAAGGGACATATGGAAGTAACAAATAAACAATAAATTTACTGAAAAGTACAAAAGCAAAACAAATTGAAAAAGCAACAACAACAACAAACAGTAGCATAACAAAGATGTCCTTAGAGTCAGGAGTTGGAGTGTTTGAGAAGAAATGAATGGTCCAAAATCTGCACCATTTTAGTACAAGAAAATGAAAACTGTCATCACAGCAGCCCTCAGGAAAAAGAAATTTAATAAATCACAGGAGAGCACTACTGACAGTTTGGATGCAACACAGTATTATTAGCCTGCCTTAATGCAGTGCAATGTTAATGCAGGGAAAGAAGTGCATTGAAGGCTCAGTGCACAGCCTTCAATTTAACTCTGACCTAACACTTTATTATTGGAAAATTTGTCAATGAATTCTTCTCATAAAAAGATTACCTAAAGCTTCACTAACAACTAATCACAGATCCAAAGGTTTTAGATGATGTTTTAATCCTATCCTCTTATAAAATGAAGTATATGTAATGACAAAGATGCATGTGTTTTAAAATCTGAATCTGTGGAGTCTTCTGGAGGCAAACCATTTAGATATTTGGGCATCTTGTATACATTTGTCATAATCTGTGTTACAGATAGCATAATGCAAAATACTAAATTTTACTCTCAGAAATACTTGTACAACCCTGAAACCTTCATCTATGCAGTGTAATATCAGTAAATCCTAAATCTAAGAAAGATAGTTTGGTCCGTTTACTGGTTATTTTATTCATTTAGGTCTTTCTGATATATATTTTTTCTATTTAGGTAGCAAAAATATCCTTACATGCCACACTTCCTCTCACATTTATGACAGAATAAACAAGTTCCCCTCTTGTTTATATCTATTATGACCACTTAAGTGTTCCTGAAGCAGACACAACATTGGCTTACCAAAAAAAAAAAAAAAAAAAAAAAAAAATCAGAAAGTTTTAGCTCTAATAAAATCTGTCTACATTAAATAAATTAATTTCAGTGAAACTCTACTTATAATACTGAACTTTACTTAAGTACCAAATGTTTCTATGGATAAGGGCTTAAAGGTTGTAAATCACCTGCAAAAGTACAAAAAAGGAGAAACCCACAGAGCAATACAGCTATAACAAATGGTCTGCTGATTACAAGGCAAGGCCAAAGTCAAATGCAATAGTCCCACATGCTTGAAAATACCTTGGACACAATACCATAACAATATTAGGTTGAAGCATCCAATAGGACAGAGAATTAGTCTTGGATCCTTAGAAATAGATGCAATGATCTCTCAGATATCTCGGTGTCTTGTACTTGCATTTAATAGATTACTTTCTGGAGATAGAACTGGTTCTTGACCATATAGAATGTTTTTATTCAGATAACTGTATTTACAAAATATGCATGAAAGGCTGATATATGGGTAGAAAACATCTGCAACTTTGGGAAAGTGAGGTCATATTTTCTGTGTTCTGGAAAATATTACATTAATATTTACAAATGGATATGAAAATAGAGGGTGTTACTGGTGCTACTTTCATAGAAAGAAAGTATAGAAAAAAAAATCTAAAAAGAAGAGTAATATGAGCAAACAGCTGAAAAAGAAAAAAATAAAATCAGGAAAGAAAAAAGGACGAAGGAGCAGGCATGGAGAGGACAGAAAAGGGATGATAAGAAATAAGGGAAAAATTTGTCAGTCCTAGAGCACGAATCAGTTACACTTGGATGACCTGAGGCTCCTCTGAAGACTGCTCCAGGTAATGGCACACAAGAGAGAAGTTTGTATGTTTCACAACTTTCAACTTTATAAATCCCCAGCCAAAAAGTCTTGGGATCTACTGGAGGCAGAGAAGGGCGGGTGGTGACAGGTACCGATGTAATTCTGAGGTAAAGCTTAGTTTCCACAGAAAGAAATTTTAATTGCTTTTCAACCAACACCCTAGAGAACAAAAGGAAAAGGAGGATGAAAACAAGTCTAAGGAATAAATAAATAAACAAAAACAAACAAACAAACAAACAAATAACAGACTTCTAAACAACTAGAAAACCTATTCCTGTGAACAGTTTTACTTTCAGATTTTGATCTAGAGGAAGAAGATTAGAGAGAGTATTCTGAGCTAAGAGAGAATTAGAGTAGCCTTGTTAACTCAAAAAATAACACTGATGTAAATCTGGTGATACAGCTCAGATTAAATGACAATATTCTTGTCCATAAAGCAACAAAACAAAAACCCCAAATGTATAGTAGTCAGGTCAGACATTTCTTTGTTTCCAACCTGCTGTAATCCTTTCTGTTAGAACAAAGAAGGCATGAATGGTGCTAATTGCTGTAAAAGTGCTGTCATAACCGAATGAAAGCATTTCACACCCATTCTCTGTGGGAATTTATATATGATTCAAAACAACAGAGACTTCAGCCAAAAAAAAAAAGCTCGTCATATTTAAACTAATTCTCTGCTGTTGACAACTTTTAGCGTAAAACAAAAATTACAAGTTTCTGAACTGCTGTTATTAATTTCAGTGGATCTGAAGACCCTCTTCCTGAATTAGAAGAAATTTTCATCTTCATTTCAAATTTTAATTTTTCAAATTTCAAATTTTAACTGAGGCTAAATCACCCTTGGGTTATATATATATATATTTTTTTTTTCCTAGCAGTACCTTCAGAAGGTGAGGGCAAAGTGAGATGTTATCAGGAAAGTGTAGACACCTAGGGGAAAGACAAATGCCATGGATATACCAAGAGTACATGTGACAGCACTGACCTGTGGACTCCTGAAGCTCAGGAAATTCAAGGATAGGGGAAAGTCTAGATGAAGAGTAAGTAATAATTTGTCTCTCCACAGTCAGCTCCTAATCTTTCATCTAGACATGCAGTAGCTATTTTTTTACATTACAGATACATTGTTCTTTTCTTATATGGATAAGAACTCCAGCCCAAAGGCAAGCACAGTCACATTCGTCAAATAGATACAGGCTTCACTGAAGGAAGGAGAGGTACCACTTTTCCATAGCTGTCTGTTCATTTCTCTGAAACATAAAAAATTATTCTGATGCCCTGACTGCTTCCTGTTTAAACAGAGACAGATTTGATTGCTGAAAGTGCCACACAGATGCATCTTTCATTTCCTCCCTTTCAGCTGCTCCTGTTTGTGACTCACTATTAGCAATTTTAATTATAAAAGCCTCCAGTTATTATTTTTGCATTCTACCATTGTTACTTGTTACTAAGTACCTAACTATAATTATGACAAGGTAATTACCATTGTGGAATTATGACAGCCCTCTATCTTTGACTTAAAATATTAGAATCAATGATTCTGCCTCTAAAGAAGTCACCAATATAAAATATTGATCAAATAATTTTACATACAGTGACAGGAAGGAGCAAAATGTGGACATTTAAGACTGGCAATTAGCAGGAGACTTCTCTGAACACAATGGCATTTAAATCAGCAGCAGATGTCTGAAAGGACAAAGATATAGTTATCTGTGGGGTGTTTATCACTTAAATGAGGCTTAAAGCTTTTCACTGTTCTGAACAAGGTCCTTGGAGACCGATTTCAAAACAATATTTGTTGCATGGTGCCTTAGGTACTTTAACTACTGTACTACTGAAGACCTTTAATTTCTAATAATGCTGCCCACCCTTCACTTCTAACACTTTACCTGCAAACCCCAAAGAGGCAGTGTCAGTGCCGTCACCTCAAAGAGAAGCAGCCCATTCACAGAGCTGCATTGTCAGATTCTGCAACACTGTGCTTCCAAGTTGGCCCTATAGCTTTTATTCTGTTACCCCATACTCTTCACATTCCCCTTGCAGCTTCTAGTTTGTAACCTCACAGCCCAGTAGATAATATAGTACATATTTGTTTACATATCTCAAAATTACCTAACAATATCCATTCTCAGAGCTTAGCAGCCAGTCATCATATGAAACATGCATGTGAATTGTTCTCCCATGAGTTCTAATGACATCACAAGCAAGAAAATGCCAGGAAGATTGAGGGAACCCTCTGGAAAGTTATGTCATTCCCATGGAAAAATGTTTGTAGACACTTGTTCACTGGAAAGAATGTCCATCTGGCACTTCCCTGACACTTCTTCCAGCTGTCCACTACTGAGTTTCTCCCGTCTCTATTTTTCCTCCTCTTTTCTTACTGCAACAGCACACACACACACGCACACACATCACTCTCTCCTCTCTGCTAATTTTGTGCCATCAGTTGTGGACCCTGCTGCTATACCTTTCAGCAGGTAAGTTTGTCTCAACTTCTTTTGCACCATATTGGTGCTCCTTTGGGCATTGGTGTCCTCTAGGAGAGCTTTGCTGTTTCAATTTTTTTTTTTATTTTTTTTTGATAGGCTCTTGATTTCAGTGTCTAAGTAAGGCATTACAGCTGTGCTTTTAAATGTCTTCTAAGTGACATAAGCCTAGAGCTCCATACTATATTGAGAATTACATTGAGAGAGTCAAGACATACCACAAAGTGTATTTAAATTACAGCTTTAGATGAGGGGCATAATTCTGAAGTGATTCTACCCACAGCCCCAGCTACTGTGGTCTGATACACTTTACAGAGCAGTCTAGAAGTCCATTCATTTTGAAATGAACTGGAAGATGCACTTTAGAGATGCAGCTGGTACACATCATGAGACACACAGCCCACAGGCCCAAACTAAATTTAGGTTGAAGTAAAGCACCTTTAAATTCATATAAGGGGGTTCTTAAACCCTCAGCAACAATTGCTTAACTATAGAAATCCATCCCAAAAGGGCAAGTCATGTTCTTCTTGCTAATATAAACACAGCCTTAGAGAACATAATAAAATGTAGTCAGAAATTTTAGTTACCTGTTATCTATTGTCTGCTGGTTGCAAAAGTTCTTCCTGTTTCTCCAAAAAGAACTGTCACTTACTGCTGTTCTATGGATAAATTCATCTACCTCTTCACCTATCATTCATCGTTATTTTATGTTTCTGTAATAAAGACCAAGAAGTCCCAGTTCATTCTCAATCAAAACTGACCTGAACTAATAAGCCTGTGGGGTTTGGAAGACTAACTAAAGAGAAAAAAAAAACAAATGCCTTGAATCTTTGGTCTCCTTCACAGTCTCCTACAGAAGAGATGTTAGCTTCATTTGAATTCTCAGTTCAAAAAAACAGTTCATCATGCAAAACAATCAGCTGCAACTTAGATGAGAGGACAACATCAAACTCTACCTAGCTAAGTTTTCTTAAGGTCATGAAGGAAATTTTATGACTGCATTAGTAGGAAAGGATATTTACATTGCCAATCTGGATAGAAAGCTTTGCTGTGGAGAAGGTAATGCATTTATTAGCCTAAAAATTAAGAAGAGTAGAAGGCAACTTTAATATAACTTTTGCAACAATATCTTAAAAAACAAATAAATGTGTCTAAAGTAGGTGTCTTTCCTTTATTGGACCCCAGATGAACCATAGTCCTAAGCTTAGTTGTCTAATGTGTTGTTTTTTTTTCCTGTGAGTTAGTGAGGTGCTTTAATAGGTAGATCTCATGTGGGAAATACAGGTCAGGATACCATGAAAAACAAAGACAAAACATGCACAACAAAGTCTTAAAAATAAACGAGTGTTTCAGACTGTACCCATTATTTTATTTTATTTTATTTTATTTTATTTTATTTTATTTTATTTT
>NC_048896.1:83321390-83378263 GCF_011077185.1 Oxyura jamaicensis | reverse complement strand
TTATTTTATTTTATTTTATTTTATTTTATTTTATTTTATTTTATTTTATTCACAGAATCCCCTTTCTTTCTACACCAGTTAGACTTCAGCTATACCCCATCATACTACTTTTTCTCCGCCACCAAAGTCAGGAAGCATCTTCCTCCTTCAGAAGAGCTATTCTAGCTCTCTTGCACCTGAGGGGGCTGGGGGGATTACAGAAGCCTTTGTGAGGGTTAGGAGCTATTGAAGTCACAGGCATTTTCACATGGTATTTTGCACTGTTGAATTTTTCCCTTTCTTTTTGACAAAGAAGGGAATTGAGACTTTTTTTTTTTTTTTTTTTTCTTTAAGATATCTTTACATTCCTTTATGTTACATGCGACAAGAGCATTATTGCAGGGGAAGTTACCACTTACTAGAATTTTGATTGTTCCCTTTTTTAAATTAATAAAAAAGAATAATAAACAAATTTCCTTTGGCAATATCAGGGTCAAAGACTTCTTCTGCCAAGTACTTAAGACCTCCTGCTTCCCAGCTTTTTGGACATGCTTCTTTCCATGTGTAGCATAGTTACTATTCATAGAACCAGTTACAGCTTACATATGCCTGTGTGTCACAACAGTTTGCAGTAAACTGCTTCTGGATTAATTTGCATAAATGTCAATGCTGACTAAATTCAGCCAAAAAACAGACCCTAAGATACTAAAAATTAATCTTGAATAACCTTCCCAGCGCTAAAGAATATCTACTCTCTTGCCCAGGAACTACCAATGGGCTTAAATACAAGGCACCCCTATTTCCCTGGCCCCTGCACCCCTCTACTGTCCTGTGTCTGACTTGAAAACCACTAGAACTGTATTCACTTCTCTTCTGGCCCAATTCATGCTTTCTTTTCTTTTTTTTCTTCTTTTTGGGGTGAGGGAGGTAGGGAGTAGGGGCAGGGGTGGTGGCAGAGGTGGAAGGTTAGTGATTAGACTAAACAGGCTTGTGTTTTCTGTGGTAGTTTCATAGATACACCACAATACCACATCCCTTAGAGCTTTTATGCATATTTCCTGTCAGATCAGTCTCCTGGATCAGTAGGAGAGGATTGCACATACTCTTTCAAAAACCCTTTAGAGACAAAAAGTTAATCCATCCTTCATCTCCAAGACTTATTCATTTCCAAAAGCCCCATTACGATTGTCACTGTCATTATTTCTGCTTCTTCAGATGCTTTCAATTTTGTCTTATACTCAGATTATGTCAGCAGTACGTAGAGGGGAAGGCAGAATTACTCTAAGATAAACTGAGCCAAAGGGGAGGGTTTTGAGTATCCCCACAAATAATGAACCAGTCTGTAACACTCTCCTGTAATTCCTTCTCTTTGAATGCAGGCTGTCACCACTGTAATCAGACTCCTATTCAACCCATCCATTTTTGTAATGACCTAATTCTCCAATGCATCCTGTATTAGGAGGTTCAGTTTGGGCTTTCATTTGTAATTCTTTTCACTCCCCAACACATCTTTACACACCAAGTCCACTTTCAGAGGTTTCTTTTTCACATAGCTACCTCTTCCTTCCATCCTCAGGCTTTGCAAAGGCCTTATTTTCCTCAGCAGTCAATGCTTTGCTTTCCTAAAATGTTAACAGAATCAACAGGTTTGATTTGGCAAACTCCTTGTACAAAGTGGACCTTTTAATTGTCAAAGGGAGAATTTAAAGAAATCAATTTTTGCCTGGTATTTCTCCTTAAATGCAAGTAATAACAGCAAGCACTTACTGAAGTCCAATGTTACCTATTCAGTAGAAGTCTATAAGATGTATCTCAATACTTGATTAAACCTTAATGTGAGACTGTTCGTCTCAAAAATCTGGATGTGACCTTGTCTTCTTTCTACTGAAGTTGTTTTCAGTGTTTGTTTTCCTTAAAACCCCCAAACAAAACAATCAAGTCCTTTTCCCAGCACTCCATTCAGAGTATACATCTTTATGCTGTTTAGTGGTTTTGGTATTTAAGTCCTTCAAAGTTTTCTACCACTTGTCACATGATCTCACCTGTTTGCGGTAAGAGGTATAAGGTATGAAATACCACTGAAATATCATTTAAATAAATATCATTTCTTTAAGGATAGCACATTACTAGTTAGGTGGAGCAGGGTGGATAGGTAGCAGGGCTTGCTTGTAACCAGATATCCTGCAGTCACTTGCTTGAGCATTCGTAGACTTCCATAAGACCACCTCTAGAAGGGCTCAGGGTGATGGTGTGTGTTTGGAGCAGGGGACACACACACAGTTTTTGTAGCTGACCAACTTTTACCTACCACCAGGCGTTGGGGCTTATCGAGGTAAAGACTTCAGATCATCCTTTCCAAATGCTGCTATGTATTTTTCAACTGAATAAGCTCATTAGTTGAATTAGGCACTTTTATTTGTTTTGTCATAAAATAAGGCAACTGCCCCACAGGTGTCTGAGAATGAGTTTCATCATACTTTGAAGCTTCTTCTCCTTTGAATTTTTCTTGTGGGGAGGGGGAAACACAAGCACAGCAACTTCTCTGGCTTGTGCTGGAGACACAGATGCAACACCTCATGTTTAATTATTTTTGGAGCTATTTTAGGAGAAGTATTCACAGACAGTGATGCTCTAGAAAGGCATCTGAAAATAGGAAGATTCTGCATGTGTGTGTTTCAACAAAATATGTCAGTGCTCTCCATGTCACAAAACAGAAATAACATTTTAAAGTGGAACACACCTCATACAAAGTCAGCTGACCATTTTGGAGAAGGCTTCCATATTTGGAAGAATCATTTAATCTGATTCTTAATCAGATTAATTTGACAGTAAGTGTGCAGAGAGTATTCAGACGTCTACTTGCCCCAAATTTCTTCTCTCCTGGCATTTATGAAAATGTACATTGACTTCATATCTCCCCTCATGGGGAAGCCTATAGCTATCTTAAATGCTACAGGGTAACACTAATGATTAAGAGCAGTAATATGACTCATGTTTAAAGAGGTGTTTCTCTAAACACTTCTTATGGTAAGAAACAAGCTTTCTCTAAAATATGTATGCAAATGAGACTGCCGCATGTACCTGAGATCTTCTTGTCTTTGCCTTCTGACTGAAGCAGTGAGCAAATATATGGCTGCAATTTGCAGCAGACCTGGGGTCAGCATTAGAGAATCAAGATGTTTCCAAATATTCTGAAGTTTTCCAGTAGAAGAAAGATATTTCAAAAAATAAATATATTTTAATCAACAAATTATTTTCCATTAAATTTATTGTTAAAACAACTTTCAAACACCTCTTATATACAACTTCCTTATAAACATGTAGCTGAGATACAGAATGACAGCCATGCTCTGTTTCACTACTGCTATTACTGCATCAGTTAGGATAAAAATCCTTTTTAGATTTAAACATACTACTCTGTAAATAGCAAAGAACTGGAGCTGCAGATCAACAGCCCGTAATAGTTTATACTTTTATAGAAGGCTGCTGTAAATGAAGAGACAGCAGTCTAACATGTGACCAAACACTCAGACAATCTAATTATTTAAATGTACGTCACATTTTTAAGGCCAGTGACTAGAATGTGAATCGTTAGTTTTAACTACTGGTTTTGATTGATTTGTCTCTCTTTGCTGTCATGGAAACCCACATAAAATTAAAGACAAAGAAACAATAGAACCTAATTAATTAATGTCCCATGCATCTTCTGTACAGCAGAAGTACCGTGTTGTTATTCGGAACATTATGGCAGCACGTATGACATACTTTTCAAATGCATAGTCCAAGCATTGCCTCTCCGATAAATAAATAAATAAATAAAGGTATGTGTATAAAATATAAAAATATATAAAGAGATACGAGATGGCACGAGCACAGGATGGATGGAAGAGACTCCATCTCTCTCTCTACCTCACATATTTTGGAGGGTGTGTAGAATTATAGGGCAAAAGGTCAATTTGAGCTGATCTTTCATTTACTTTCTGAAGCCTGGCAGTTGCTCCATAAGATGAAAACCAGCCTGGTTAGAAAAAACAGCCTGTAATGTTGCCTTGTGAGGAGACATAAGGGTATAGACACTGGTAGAGGGAGGAAGCATCAAGGTAGTAACAAGAGGATGTTAAAGAAATAGTTGAAAAAGAAGGATCTCTCCTTGTCAAACATTTTGCCATCCACCTTCTCTCATTCATCTGCAATGATATCTATATATATTATTTACAGACATGATTTTTCTCCAAATGTTTAATGTTTGAAAATATAGGAACCATCACATCTTACTTTTCTAGAAGAAGGTTCTACAGGTGTGAAAAAAACAGGTGATGCTTTTATGTTCCTGCTTCAGCTTCAGGTGAAAATTCATTATTTATTGAGAACATGGAAGAGGGTAGAGGATAACACAACGTGGATTTTTTTGTTTTTGTTTTTATTTCTTCAAGTTCTCCAAGTAAGGAAGACAGGAGATTAAAATAAATGTGGAGTGTTTTTTTGTTTGTTTTGTTGTTGTTGCTGTTGTTGCTGTTGTTTGTTTTCCCCAAATTAATTAATAGATGGTTATAAGGCTTTGTCTTTACCACTAATCACCATTACAAAAAACACTAGTGAAAGAGATTCTATCATTTAATTTCACTATATGCATTTTCCACTTTTGGAGTATGAATGAATAAACCAAACAAAGCGTCTGAATCAATTTACACACAGTTGATGAAATGGAGGGGAGACAGGGAGGAGGCAGGAAAAAAAAGTGTTTGAGCAGAGATTGGACCTGTTTCTGCTAACACAGCACTAGAAGGACTGACAGCAGCAGTAGCCAGACCCTGCTGCCCACAGCTCTGGATCATCAGCTTGGCTGGGAAGTCTTGGCCATGACTCCTGTCCTTTTCTATGCACATTGCTGCTTCTCCCAGTATGATTGCATTTGACGACTTCATTATTCTGAAGTCACTGACAGTGCCCTTAGTTACTTGTGCCTCATAGATAAAAACAAGTCATGCCTGCCAGTACACAGAAGGTGTTATACAGACAGGATTCCCTCCCTGAGCAGAGACTGATCTGAAGGGCCTCAGTTGTCTCTTGTCATTGGAAAAGTGTACAGACACCTCAGGAGAGCGAAAGAGCCTTGGCGACGTGCTAAGCCTGCAGTCATCTCCTGAGTAAGCAAGATAAAAGCAAACAAAAATGACTTTCTAGACTGTGAAATGAGACTGTTCTAATGAACGGTTACAGAATACTGAATGTAGGATGTCATTCAAGCAGGCTATACTTGTCAAAGATTGTGATAGCACTAGTTAAAGATGTTATTTCATCTAAATATATTAGCCATTGCCACTAGTTATACAGTTAAAATATATTGGGCATCAGGTGTACCAAACAGCAAAAGATGGAACCACAGGCAACTCAGTATTTGTTGATGGGGCATCCCAAACTTGGCATGTCAGAACAGTATTGAAAATATCATAAGATACTTTAGAATTATTTACATAAAAATAGAAATAAAATTAATAAATAGTAATAACAATAATAATAATAATAAATATTCAGGTTATTCAGATGAATTTCAGGAAATAAAGTTTAAAGACTTCACCAGACATTGCCAATGTTCATAAAATGAAACAGGCTCCCAGCCACACAACTCCAGAGAAACAAGAGAGGAAATCCAGAAGACTGAGGTGAAAACTGTATTACTCATCATTCATACAGAATTAGTTGTACTGACTATAAAGAAACAATGTTTACAATTCTCTAAGTCCTGCACTAACAAAACTAGAGGCAAGACTGTTTGCTACGTGATAAACAATAAGACAACAATAGTTGAGACCAGCATAACATATTTTGTCCTTCTCAGATGTTAATATCTTAAGAGATACTTATCAACCTGTTATTCATAAAGAGGAACTTAGCTGTGTGTTTCATCTCTGCTTTGAACTAAAGGTATTCTAAAACCTAAAATATATTTTAGGATAAACTACTAGGAGTAATTTCAAAGCCATATTACACCACTTATCGTCCAAAAATGTTAAAATTATTCTTGGAGATCATGTGTAGATCTGCAGGATCTGTTCAGTATCAGCATTTTGCAGTGCAACTCTTAGGCACTTATTTTCATTCTCTAATGATCGCCTAATTTGCATTCACTCCCTGGATGTATATTTATGAACTATTTTACGAGTACATGCAAGACAGTATTGCAATCTGACAGCTATTCCACAATTGCAAGGTTTTGTTAACGTAGTGCTGAGCTGCATCTTGTATAGTCTGCCTTTAGCAGAGCTTTTACTACAGATTAATTGCAGTCCTTGTTTCCATAGCATAGGTAAGAATCACTTGTGCCTGCCTGAAAATAGTAGTTGTGCATGATGAACTCATTACTCTGGCACTGATTACGAGAACTGCTTTACCTATAGGACCTTGGTTATCAGTTTAATTACACATTCTAGATATCATGTTTGGCATCGTAACCTTTAAAACAAAGAGAGAGAGAGAGAGAGAGAGAGAGAGAGAGAGACAGAGAAGGAAAGAAAAGTACTGTTTTCCTAAATTGGCAATTGAGGAGTCTGAAACAATGTCTTCAGGGCTGTCTTTCCCACCTCATTAGGCAGAGAGCATTACAATCCTGCTCTCCATCAAGGTCTCTTGAGAATACCCACTCCCCAGCTCCCCAGCACTGGAAGTCTGCTTCAGAATCAAGAGAATGATTATCCTGACTGTGTGCACCACAGACCCAGCACAGAGACAAGGCTAACCCCATATTCATGAGGGTCTGCATATGGAGGTGGAATAACTATCTCCCTGTGAAGTCAGATTGAGGCAATAATCCTGAATTCATAAGAGGGACTTGACCAAAACTGGACACTCTTAAAGGGATTATTTTTCTCAGCAGCTTGAAATTTACCAGTGTTTATAATAAAATTCCTCTTGCAGTGAAAGTTTTGCATGAGAAAAGTTTATTACGGGTCAATAAATAAAGTCTTTGTCTCAGTAAGATTGATGCAGAAAACAGGCTCTTAAGAATAGTCCCAGAATGCAACAAGACATAAATGATGTGAAATACCTATTGCAGTACTTTTTAATGCAAAAAAAGATCAAAACTTAAACCATGCCAAAGGCCAATTCTAACATGCTTTTAGGAGGAAAGAATTAAAATAATTCCAAAGATACATATTTCAAGGTGGCAGCAATTTCTCACAGGAAACAATTAGTCAGTAGAACAAAATTCAATATAGGCAGACTCAAGACTGCATTCCAATACTGGCAGTTAGGTGCTAAAATCAGCACATTAGGGTGCTAAAATCAGCACAAAATAAAGAATTGTTGGGACATGCAACTAATGCTCTCATTTAGCACAAGAATTCAAAGGTTACCAAGTGGTTGTGCTGAGTCCAATATACTTTTCACAGCCAGAAATAATATCCTGAATATTTACATCTGAAGACAAATCTTTCCTGTATTCTCATCTTCCAATTAGCCTGCCCTTCCTGCTGCCTTGTCACCTTTCACAGTCCTTTTTCCTCCATTGTTATCTTTTACCAGGCTCTGGAGAACAGATTTCTTTATTTTTATTTTTTTTTCTGTCTCATATCTAAGATTTCTATATCTTTACCTATTCCAGATTTATAGTTATTCAGTAGTGAATTGATCTAGCTTTTTGAGGAAAGTACTCACCCTTGGCTCCCTCTACAGTGAAAGGATTTCACCCATTTAATGTCTGTGCAAGACATACTCTAAATATAACTTTCTCCATTGATTTTTAGGATCTTCTTGCCTAGAATGGAATCTTGGAGCCCATTAGGTATCTAGAATGACCTAGAATTATGTGGCCTGGGGTTCATGACCTCTGGTAACTCACAGAAGAAGAAACACATGTTGCATAACATGTCAGTGACTGTTTTCCAGCACTGTGACCAAATGGCACAGAAAAGCTTGTGCCTGTGTTATTAAATAGTCAGCTTCCAGGCTGATGGCATGCAAGCTGCCTACTGGGAGCAGTCTCTAGCTGCACCTGGGGTTTTCCTGGGAAGGCTCATGCCCCAGCTCTCATCTGCAGGAGTACGTTCGAAAAAAAAAAAAAAAAATAGCAACATGGAATAAACTTAGAGGAGCAGAGTATAACCAAAAGAAAGCTAAGAGCATTGGACACCTTCATTACTCTCCAGAAAGACTGATTGTCTGTCAGGATCTGTTGTTTCATGACCTTTTGGGGATCCACCACATACTTTAGGAAGATAGACATCATTATGGACTGACTTTCATTTTCAGCAGCACACTATACCTTGCAGAGGCTGTCAGGCTAGTTGCAATCCCAGCACAGAGGTATGCCCTGACAAGAACCATCACAAGACCTCACTCCCTTCCAAAAATATTAAATCATTTCTTCTGTTAGACCATGGCTTTTACTCACAGCATTTGGTATGGAGACACATGAAGCTCAGAAAGCTGATCATATTAGATCTCAGAAAATAATTTTTCCATGTCTTATAAAATATTTTCTCTCTAGATTAGATCTGTTAAATGAGGGCAAGCTTCACATCCACAGCAGTACAGCCACTAAGGAAATTCACCTGGAACTGAACTGAACCACCTACAGTTGGTGCTCCAGGTCTCTGATAGGTACCTGGTGCACCTGGATGAGTTATTTATAGCTCCAGCCAGCAGCAGAATATTTGACCAGGTGTGCTTGCTTCACTGAGTTTGTAGGTTCATGCACATTTCTGATTCCAGTCTGAGGAGAACAGCAGTTTTATGGGGCAGTCCAAGATGCTGTTTCTTCCTGTCTAATCTAGAGATGGCACTTTCACAGGGAAGTGATATTTGTATGTGTCTGTACATTATCCGTCCAGCTCTTGAGACTGAATAGATAATTTCTTCGCTCCAGCTCTTTTTTCCATCCTTCTTTTCCCTCTTTTATTTTCTCTCTCTCTCTCTTTTTTTTTTTTTTTTTTTTTTTTTTAAGACTGATTGGAGCATTATATAAATTCATACATCCACAAACATTTCTGCTATGACGTGTTCTTTACTTCTTCCAGTTTTCACTGTATCTGAAACTTAGTCTTACTGTAGCTGGTAGGAGTAATGTACTCTTGTAGGTCTATCTTACAAAATACATGCATTTTCCATAAACTGATGAGTAGAAAGAAAAATACTTCAAATTACAGAGCCACTCTGTGAATGTAGCTAACACTTCTTTATGGGTTGTTAAATATATCAGGCATATTGTTCTGGCTATACTAGGACCTGTAAGCTGACAAAAGTAAATCCTCTTTTGCCTTTGAAAATGTTCTAACAATTTTAAAAAGGACATAACAGCTTTAAGCTAACCTATTAAAAATAAGATCACTTTAATATTCCAGAAGTTTTGAGGAATGGTCTGCAAAACATATTTTTCTGATCAAAATCATCAGAAAAAAAAGTGTTTTGATAGTTGTTTTTTGTTTGTTTGTTTGTTTTTGTCAAAAGCTTCTGTCTTTTGTGCCAAACTGTATTATTTTCAAAGTAGCCAGTGTATCTACTCATGTTTGAACATAATGCCAAGTGACAACCACATTGGTAGATAAGGAGTAACTTGTATCTTGGCTCAGTCCTAATGCATGGTGTAAGAAAGATATTTAAAATATGGATCCTTTCAGAAATGCTACTTGCTCAAGGGGCGTTCAGATATTTGGCGAAGGATAAACACAGGATAAAATGCTAGATCCTGGAGGAGCATGTTGTAGTCCCAGGTGGGACTGTGTTAGGGGCTGACATTTCTACAGCTCATTCATCTATGCTCAAAATACACATAACATACAAAGGGTCTGATAAAAAACAGGACTGCTTTTCATTTTAAGAAGAAATCTCTATTACCAGAAATGCCTCTAACAGTGATAAAACTGGCTACAAGGCTCACATATCTTTAAGCATTTATTCAATTTCATTTCTAAAATGAAGGTTATAAATCTATCCCAAGCCCTTCCTGAAAAACAGTTATCCTCCAGGCTATTATGGACGTTTACAGAAGAATGATTCTTTTCTGTGTCAGATGTTATAAAAGACAGTTCATACTTCAAATAATATGATTTATAAGTTCAGAATGAGAAGTTAATTTAATAAAGCTCAGAGAAATGCATGAGCCTCAAAAAGCTTTTTAATAGAGAACTTTTGGATCAAGATGCTACCCTTGTTTTATATTAGCTGTTTTGTATTCTGGTATATACTGGGATTACAGATGCATATTAACAGATTACCCACTACAGAAGCTTTACATTCTTTCCTCTTCTCTTTCTTCACAGAAGGATTTAACTGATTCTATGTCTCATTACCTCTTTGTGCAGTTATAAATGTATAATTACAGGGCTTTCTTGTCTTCACATTTGTTTCTTGAGTTGTCAACTTTTCTCTTTCATGATGCAATTCCTCAAAGAAAGATCAATGTGATTGGTTAGTATTCCCTTTTGTTCAAGGAACTGTTTTAAGATTTAATGCTATATTCTTTTTATTCTATATCTTGAAAGGTTGGATGATTAACATTTGAAAATCAGCTGTTCTGGTAAGAGTCCCACAAACTCAAGAAAAATTGCCAACAGTGGAATTTCCTCCAGCTATGTTTTTCAGTATGAATTTAGGGATTTGACATTTTGAATGAAATAAAACATATACTTATATAAAATTTCTAATTATTATATATTTTATTCTTTTTTATTTTTTTTAAGAATCATTTAAAAAAAAAGCACCAAATCTGATGATACTGAAGTTCTTATAGAAAATGATACTTTGTAAAAATTGCAAGTATTTTGATAATAAATTCCCTATTTTTTCCATCATCCCTTCCAGATAAAAGATGGCAAGGGGGAAAATAAGATACATTTATATCAGAAAAATGTTGTTGGCACTACTATCACTCCTGGAAAGCACAGGAGACACTCCTGGAGACACAGGCCCTAGGTTCTGCTCAGCCTGCGTAGCCAGATTCCTGTTTGGTTGGTTAGCTGTGTGTTTTTTTTTATAGACTACAAAACTGTTTAACTACAAGCTCACCAAGTATTTTGTACAAACTTTACTACAGTTCCTAAGGCTGGTTTTGGTCTTTATCCAGTGAAAATCTAATGTAAAACACATATACACTATGATTTAAACATTTCTGAAAAGCTGTACACCACTGCTCATCTTGGTGGGAGTCCTGCTTACAACTTAATTTCTGACTTTCTATAGGGAAGCTAGTGTTTTTTTAGTTAGGTGTACAGCGTCATTGACTGTCTACTTAAACAGGGGTTGCAACAGAGCTTTAGGTGGCACATTAGTACTTACCTTCTCAGAACAACTTCGTCTGAATATCTGTGAGAAATCAAAGTTGGATACCCTAGCTAATTAGGGAGATGCAACTTACATTTAGTAAGCTGATGGGATTTCTGTGTTTTAATCACCAAACATCATACCTTATGCTGGATTACTGAAAACTGACATGAAAGCACATACCCTTAGTGAGCGTGATAGATTCTAGAAAGACAAATCAGTCCAAAATGTCACAGAAAAAGGGGATGCAACATTTACATGAGCTGAAGCTCTGTTCATACCCATACACCATGACATAACTTTCTCTTTTTATATTCATATTCCAGTTTGTGAGACAAGATAGAGTTAGCAGCACCTGTTACCATCCCTTTGTACATTTACAGTGCATTAAAAAAAATGAACAGAAAAAAAAAATGACTCAGAAAAACAAGACACAAATGTAGCTGCAGTTGCTATAAAAGAAATGCAGCTTCAACTCTTTCCTTCCGTTAGTATGCCAGGAATTGACTCGAGAGGAAATCTCATGGATTCCTGCTAATCATCTAATATACATTATAGCTACAATGTAAGCATATTGGATGCAAATTATTATTGCATCTAGACTGCAAGTGAAAATATATTAAACAGGCTGCTAATTCACAAACAATATATGTATATGATTAGGTCCTTTTCAAATGAATTTTGGGATCAAATTCTCTGCTGGTATAAGCAGGTGCAATTATACTAAAACTATACTCACCAAAGCCAGAAAATCATTTAGCTTTTAGCTCTTGAAAAGTACTAAGATGTCTACAAGAAATTGCTCACCTATACAGTGAAGTAAAGTAAGAGCAAAAAGCAATGACCTCCAGTATGACAGCTAAAACTCACAAAACAGAAGGTCTGTATGCACTCTAAGAATCTACAGCCAATCAAGCTATTCACAAACTGGAAAAAATCATATAATCATGATTTATGTATCCTATGTATACTTTTTTTTTTTTTTTAAATGATATAGGTCATTTTTAGATAAGAGAGGAAAAGTCTGCATCCCATTATAACTATCACTACATAAAAAAACATCAAATATTTTAAGTTGGTGGTGTACCTGAAGCTACTCATTACTTGACCAACATTTTCTCATACTCATATGTGAATGAGGCTTTCAGTAGCTATTGTAGGGAAGATAAGAGAAATTCCAGGTGCTGACAAGATGCTTTTCTATTGTTCCATGTCACCCACTTTTAAAATAGTAGTTGAATTTCAAATTTTCTGTGAATTGACTCAAAACATTTTTAATTGAATAGTTGGTTTTGATATTTCACAACCTTATAACAGTTGTTTAATCCAGGTACTGTGAAAAAGAAATGATGAAGCTGGACAGAACTACACATCTCCATGTGCTGCTGTAACAACATGGAGAGAAACCACACTAGAAATGAAAAAGTGAATGTGATGTTTAAATATTCAAATGTAAACGGGCACTTTTGAAATATTAATAAAAAATAAAAAGCTCTTCAAAATACCTTAAAAAAGAGGTCACCAATATATATATATATTTTAATACTTTTCCATTTTCCAGCCTTCCACAGCCTAAACTGATTCAGCAATAAGGAGCAAACAAGAGACCCTTGAAGGAATTTCAGAGTTTCTTACCACAGATTAACTAGGAAGGGATGCTCCAGGCCTTGCATTATCTGTAGCTCCCGAAAAACATTTCGAACTTCATCTCTCTCAATACATTTCTGTTTATTCATGTATTTCATGGCATACATTTTCTTGGTGTCTCTCTTCTGTACAATGCACACCTAATTGACAGCAAAGAAAAAGGCAAAGTTTGACACCTACAAAAGGAAATTCAACTGTGACTTTGGAAAAAAAAAAAAAAAATCACATTTTTTTCAAGATTCTAAGGAAATCTGTATACCACAACCAAAGAACAACTTCAGAAAGTCCATGTTATAGCTAAGCAGGATTAGACTTCAATTAATAAATTAAAAAAAAGAACAGATATACCTATACCTACAGAATGAGAAACCCAGAAAAGTGGCATCATAATTTCCAGAATTTATTCTAGGAGTAATATACTTGAATTGCTTGAATCACAGTCTATTTTGTTAGTCACAGAAATTGTTGCCTCCTGCTTAGGAAAATGCACAATTACTGTCCTCATTCCTACAGGTTGATACCCCATTTTGATTACTGCATCATAAATGTAAACTATATTCAGAAAGCTCAATATTTAATCTTAGTATCACAATTATTCTCCCTTCATTATTGTTGAAATGAATTTTTCATACAGAGGTTCATCCTGTTATTTTTGAAGTCACAATTACAATGACTTAGTCTCTAACAGTGAATTTCTTTGATTTAACTTTGTTTACCTTTTTTGACAAAAGCCAAAAAATTTTGTAAATGCAGCATAAAAAAGATGAGAACACCCATGTAATATTCCTGGATTTTTATTTATTTATTTTATGTATTTTCATTTGCCATTGTGGTAGCTTTCCTTGTGAACAAAGCTGGAGACTGTAACTTGCACCACATCTAAGAACCATCATTTTAAATATGATTTTTGTCAACACAGAAATATATTATAGATGTACATCTCATCTCCAAATGATGGGGTATGAATCTTCTCTTCATAAAAGCCCTACATGCACACACAGGGCAAAACTACTTACAGACTTTTACTCTGAAGGCCTTTCCCAGGGCTTTTTAAACTGACAAATCCAGCGTTTCTTGACATCCAATAAAATATTAGCTGAAAATTTTATTTTGGTGCAACATTTCTATTGCTCCATTGTCACTTCTATCTTAATTCTAGAGGGAAGATTCCAAGAATGTACAATCACCATATTTTAATTGCTCTACTTTTTCCAGTGCCTCCAAGAGGAAATGTCTCAGTGACAATTATTTCTCTGCAACCCTTTTCCAGGAAGTGTATTCTCGAGCTCAACTCTACTCCAAAGATAGGAGTTAATAGAACAGTTTTGAGGTATAATGCCAAGATGTGCTTAAGCAGAGTTTCCAATTACCTCTCCTAAATCAGGAGGTGTTCTGCTAATTAAGTAAACATGGAAGGCAGTGTTTTTTCTTGAGCCTATCAATGTTGCACAATGGTAAGTACCAAAATTTTGTTTCATTTTCTTCCCTGGGACTGTTATGGAAAGTCTGAATGTTTGTGGTGTTCCTAAGTAAAGGTTCAAAATGATATAGAAAGAAGCCAAGCTGTGGAACTATGGGGAAGTGATGTTGGTCTTTTTGTGGAAGAGACAATATGTGGGTCTGAACTGAAATGGAGGGATGGAAAAGAATAGTTCGAGCTTCCACAGGTTCTTAAAAAGTGTAAGCAGGATTCATTGTGGCAATTCCTGATATCCTGTCCGAGATTATGTGGACACTCCAATTTAGTGAATCACATTATAAAATATAATGTTTCTACACTATAAAATATTATGTTTATAGATATTGGCTCAGAATCTAAGTCTAGAACTTCATTCAATTATATGAATTTATGGTGTGGTTTTCATATGAAGCTTGGCTGAAACCGAGCTGTTTGTGGAAGTCTCTCATTTCATTACATGAAAAGCCTTTCCATTAAACAATTGATGACTAAGAATGGGGCTTTACTGAACTGAGAATTGACAGGTTTCACAAATGGGCTAAACTAGGATCATATACAGCACCTAAACAGGTAATGTAAATAGATTCAGTTTTAAAACACTGATGTGTCTCGAGAATGTATTCATTTCTCTCACCTTCCAGTAAAGACAAGCATATTCATCACAGCTGAAAACATTCAAGGCAAGAGCAGGCTTTCTGTTGCTAGAATCATAGCAAACATTTTCTAGCAATGTGTATCTGTATGGATCTTTTAACATTTTCAGAATCAATGGGATTTTCATTAACATACAAAAGTTGCTCTGCTGGAAATAAGGAAATCCAAGCTACGATCACATTGATATTATTGTGAAAAATGTTTGACATTGCTATGCCAGTGTTGAATAGTAGTGAGGATCCTCCCTGGCATTTTTACCTGCTGGCTGTCATCTCTTCTTCTGAGCAGGATGTTAATGGGCTGAAAATACACCACTGCTGCAGGAAAGAAAAGAAAAACCCTCCAGCTCTCCTCACATGTGCAGTCTTAACAGGAAATGTTTGAATTCTTGTGTTGTTGTTGTTTATGGTTAAAATTATTTCCAAAGGAGTTATTTCAAATAGGGACAAACAGGTGCTCTGGCACCTCAACAAACAAATTCTGTGATGACTCATTATTGTGGAAGTCTGAGCAGAGTCGTCTTATTTACACATATCAGCATAGAAGCCTGTCTGGCTCACATTATGAAAACATCCTCTTTCCATTTTTCTGTGAATATCATTTACCAGAGCCCAGACTGTGCCTTGCTCAAATTGATATCCCTCCTTCATCGGTCTCTGTAGGTGATACTTCAAACCCAATATAGCTTCATAGTCAGCAGGGATAGACAGACACATCCATCTTTGCCTAAGGTATGGGTATCAATAGATCCAGGAAACCACCTCTAGAAGGTCTTCTCTTCTGAAGTCCCTCTAAAGTGACTGTAGGTGACTAGCTTGGATGTAAGCAAGTCAAAATGTATGTAATACAAATCCTCATTAATTTTCTTTGGAGTAAAATGGTCCTTATTTTTGAAAAGTCTCGTGTGAATTTATCCCCTTTCCTAAAAGGGCTATATGTCATAACTTAGCACAGAGTTGTTTTTTAGTTTTTTTTTTTTTTTTTTTTTTTAATATATATATATATATATTTATCAAAAGGTAAAAATGAATTGTTTTCAGAACTAACAAGTTAAAAGAAATTTCACCAGTATGACTTAGAGCCACTTATCCTTAGAACCAGAGGAAGAAAACCCATAGGTTATGACTGCAGGACTAAACTACACTTTTCAGGAGAGAAATATGCTATGGTCCACTTCTAACTACCATCTCTGATTTCCTGTGATTTCACATGCAAAAAAAAAAAAAAAAAAAAATAGAGCACATATAGATCCAGTCTGATCTACAGATTAATAGATCACACAAGCTGTTATGGGCCAGAATTTGCTACTGGCTTGCTGCCACAGGCTGCACACTGCTACATAGGAGATCTGCTACATAGGAGACACTGCTACATAGGCAGATTCAGAGAAGCTCTTCCCTTCTCTTTCCCATTAACCTCAAAAGATTTCTAGCTGTCATGTGCTTGGTCCAGCGAGAACAGGAGCACTTAGTCTCAATAAAGCCATTTTTTTGTCTGAGTTCGGTATATCAGTACTTCGATTTCTCAAACTACCATATAATATGGTTTCATGACAGGTCATGAATCGTGAGAGATGCAAAACTGCAGCCAGAGAAATATTCTCTGTGCAAGATTGCTGATAGGTGGAGGACCCACCTCAGCCTTTCTCCTGCACCATAGTCTTATGCTTCGTGGATGTCAGGTCAGTCAACCAAGTGAGGTACCTACAGCTGCCATGAATCCAGGTGAGGACTGTGGCACTGGATAGGTAGAAGAGACTCACCTAGACATAGGGGACTACAAAACAGAAGTCATCTGTATGTTTCACACTAAGTTTGTGAATTGACAAATCTGCTAAGAATCATGGGCTTGAAATATTGCCACCTTATTTTTTTCTTACCCAGATACTCTAAAAAATTAATTATCATAGTCTCAGCCTACAAGCAGTCTTGGAAAGATATACACAAAGAAGCCAGAGAATGGATGTCATAAGTCTGGATTTACACTGTTAGGGAATTCCCTTGAAATAGGGAGATTCATTCCCACATTCCCCTGAGCAAAGCATGACAGCTGGAGAAAGGACCAAGCATCTGCTTAGTATCATTTCATATTAACTCAAGCTGAAGAAAAAGGTGGCTACACTGCCAAACAATATTAATATTCTGCAATAGTGCATTATATTGCTTTAAGGGTAGCAGCAGTTGTGGTTTTTGTTTGTTTGTTCGTTTGTTTGTTTCTGAAATATTTTGCATATTATTTAGTAATATACCCTTGGTCAGTGCAGATGTGGTTCTGGGCTCCCATCTGTTTTACACCAGTGCAATTTCAATTACTTCAGCAAAGGAAGTCACTGTTTTATACCACCAAATTAATCAAAACTAAGTCCTGTGTCTCAGCATCTTAGACAAATAGGAGAAAGAGTCTGTATGTTCACATTATAATTTGCATTTAATTTAAGCAGGTCAGATTGTTCAATATACCTGCTCACACGAACAGAGAACTTAAAGAAAATTGGTACTATAACATCCCTTAAAACTTGTTTTTGCACCTGAATACAAATTATTTTGCAGCAGTAAGCCTGCAAAACCAATTATATGGTTACTATCATTGTAAAGAACAATGATAATTCTTGTATTTCATTTCTAGTCAGTATCGTAGTTACTGGGGGGATAACTAACTAATTTGGGGGGGATATTTTAGTTGATAGGAATGATGGCTCTACATATAACATAATAAAAAAATCAGCAAGATTAAATGTAAGAGAATGGTTCTAAGTTATGACATGACATAGAGAAATATCTATTTAGATCAGTGTTTGGAATTTCTGTTTTGAGGATTTTAAATTGTCCACT
Organism: Oxyura jamaicensis; assembly: GCF_011077185.1. NCBI lineage: Eukaryota > Metazoa > Chordata > Aves > Anseriformes > Anatidae > Oxyura > Oxyura jamaicensis. Next base: position 83,360,434 of record NC_048896.1, on the reverse strand, counting down.
TCTGAATTTACTTAGAAGAAAAACATTTAACATGTGAATAAAAAGCTCTTTGGAGGAAATAATTTCTGACCTTGTATATCTCAAATGTGTTTAGAAATAATAACAGCTGAAATGTGTAAAGCATAGTCAGCCTACAGCTCTTAAAAATATATATATTTCCAACTACATTCAATGGACACCAAAGTTTAAGAAAAGAGCTACCTTCATCAGCCTAACAAATCAAGTTCACCAAAGCCAATAAAGACACCTTTAGAGGTGTCTTTACACATACCTATCACAGCCTGGTTATCTCTGTCACTGTGGCAATATCTCAAAGGTCTGTATCAGTACCCATACGCACTGATGGATACAGATATATACACTAGGTATGTATACATGTGGCCAGGAAGAGGGGACAAGTATTTGGTGAGTGATCACACATCAGCCTGCCATAGTTTGCATGTCACTTGGAGTGAAATGTTGCTACACAGGCTCAGAGCTCAACTTCATCATCTCCTTTACTAGGGTGCAACCTGAGCTCTTAAGAACTCCTTTCCAAACTAAGAAAATCATGCCTGTTTTTTTCCAGAAATTAGCATGCTCCCTTTTATCTCTTTTCTCTATGCACATTTCCTATGCTCTTCACAACTGCTGTGATATATCTTCACCTTCCTTAGGGAAGAAGCTACAGAGAGTAGAATACTACTCTGATTTAAACGTCCTAAAGAGAAGAGCATGTTCTGGGGCAGTTGCTTAAAACAGGAGACCATTTCTCAGAAAAGGCAAGCTCTTGAAATACAAAGCATTTGATACCAAATGGACCAGGAATTTCTATAATAACAGATGTTACTACTGTGAATTGAAAATACCAAAGGAAAAGGAAGGAAGTTGTTTTCTGTAACCAGCTGGGAGGAATAGAGAATAGCTGATGAAGTAATCTTCCCTGATGAAGGAGGGAAGGTGCTGAGGATAACCTTGAGCTCTGTGCACAAAAGAAAGCTGAAATGCATGGAATCTCTGCTATATCAGATACCTACTGCAGTAATATCCTGTTGAGGCCTAAGGTTGCTGTAGCAACCACAGTAATTTAAGAAATATTTAAGAACTGGCCACTGTAAGACAAGACAAGGTTCAAGACCATCTAAGGAACCTGCAGGTGTGCAAGTCCATGAGGCCAGATTAGATGCATCCATAGATCCAAAGGGAACTCGTGGCAGTCTGGTGAAATTCCCACTGACTGGAAGAGGGGAAACATAACCCCCATTTTTAAAAAGGAGAAAAAAAAAAAATAAAAAAAAATAAAAAATAAAAAAAAATAAAAAAAAAAAAAAGAGGAAGACCCAGGAAACGACAGACCAGTCAGTCTCACCTCTGTGCCCAGCAAGATCATGAAGCAGATCCTCATGGAAGCTATGCTAAGGCACATGGAAAATAAGGAAGTTATTGATGACAGCCAGCATGGCTTCACCTAAGGGCAGATTGTGCCTGACAAATCTGGTGGTCTTCTATGATGGGGTTACAGTAAAGGTAGATAGGGGAAGAGCAACTGACATCATTTGCCTGGACTTGTGCAAAGCATTTGACACTGTCCCACACAACATCCTTCTCTCTAAATGGGAGACATGGATTTGAGGGAGAGATCACTCGGTAGGTAAGGAATTAGCAGGATGGTTGCACTCAACGAATTGTGGTCAATGTGTCAATATCCAAGTGGAGATCAGTAATGAGTAACATTCCTCAGGGGTCAGTAATGAAACCAGCAACATCTTTGTCACTGCAAAGGACCTACCTGAGGTACTGCATTCATCTGTGGGGCACCCAACATAAGAAGGACATGGACCTGTTGGAAAAAGTCAAAAGAAGGGCCACAAGGATGATCAGAGGCCTGGAGAACCTCTCCTATGAAGAATGACTGAGAGTTGTGGTTATTAAGCCTGGAGAAGAGAAGGCTTCAGGGAGATCTTGTAGTCACCTTTCAGTACCTAAAGGAGGCCTACAAGAAAGATGAAGAGGGACTTTTTATAAGGGTATGTAGTGATAGGACAAGAGATAATGGCTTTAAACCAAAAGAGGGTAGATTTATATTAGATCTTCGAAAGAAATTCTTCACTCAGAGAGCAGTGAAACACTGGAACAGGCTGCCCAGAAAAGCTGTGGACGCCCCATTTCTGGAAGTGTTCAAGGCCAGATTAGATGGGGCTTTGAGCCACCTGGTCTAGTGGGAAGTGTCCCTACCCGTGACAGGGGGGTTGGAAATGGGTGACCATTAATGTCCTTTCTGACTCAAACCATTCTGTGATTCTGTGAAATACTGAGAGAGAAAAAGTGATTGTACAAACAGTAATAAAATAATAATAATAAAGTAGAACATACCTTTAAAATCTAGTGCTGTCAGAAAACAAAAAGGCCACAGAGTAATCATACACTTTCCTTAAACTGCTTTATTCCTGTAATACCAAACATGGCTTTTTACATGTTGTAGAATGCTAGAGCATAATATACCCCAAACAGTAAACAGCGAGTCAATAGAGATTAAAGACTTTGCATCATCTGTTGATATTTTCTGCTGCCAGGTGCTTCCAGAAAGACAGTAATGGGAAAAGTTGCCAGCAAAGAGGCTTCTAAATGAATGTTAAAGGCAAGACTGACTCACTGAGAAAGACACTTGAAATGGTGACTGATTTGCTGTTGCGCTTTTGGCTGTGGTATAATAGGTCATTTTGAAATGTGTTTCTTTCTTTCCCTGTCTGTAGAAGGAAAAATCAGCTGATTGGTTAGACACTTGCATTCATTTGGGAAAAATAAGACTGTTAATGCCAAGGACTATTCTGTTGCATTGACAACTACAAAATAAGGATTCAAGTTTAAAGGGGACCTTATGTATGAGTAACATGTTCTCTCAGGGTAGTGAAAGTATTCTCACACACACATAGCATCTAAATAGGTTCACAAGGACATTGCAGCCATATGAACCTGTTAGAAAATTAAAGTTTCTAGAAATGTCTTAGAAACATTCATAAATGTTTCCTAAATGCTATGGGGAATAATGGGTCACCATCAAACAACAAACCTATAAAAGGTGTGTAGGCTTATGTTATTTTTCTGCATGACATGGAAAGATGGGGACCCTTTTGAGAAGGCACAGGCAGTAGAGGTGTGAATGGGAAGGCTTTGAGGAAAGATGGGTGCAGTGATCTTTGTGATGACCAGCATGATTTAGATATACCTTTAATAGTTTATTCTGGACCAACCTTCAGTCCAGCAATGGACCTCTATTTGGTTTGACATGATATTCCATCAGCATATTGTGATAATAAACAGTCACAAATCTCCATCTGCCCTGACTTTTAAGGGATTCTTAATCTCTATTTTGCACTAGCAGTATATTCTCCTGTTGATTTCAAGGAGGGCTTCTCTTGGAATATACTGAACCAGATAAGGACCGTGCCATGAAGGACCATGAGGTTCTTCACAAAGTATTCCAGCTTACTGCAAACTGGAAGTAATTTTTATGCACGGAAGACCAAAAGCCAACATAATCCTATGTAAGAGTTTAATGTGTAAATACAGTATCTAACACTCATCTGGCATATATTGAAGAATCATTTAAAATAAGATCGAGAGATATTTCTTGAACAGTAACTGAAGTTATATTTCACATCCAAATGTATTCCTCCAAGTAATGGTTTCTAATGTTTTTATAATATGATTTTCTCTGGCTGCATGGTCTTGTATTTACCCATATTAAAATTTAAAACCTTGTTATAGTCTTTATTATAGCAAAGAAAGGTCATCTACTCATGTGTAAACAAACCATTAATCTTCTCTGTTTCAGCAAAAGCCCATTGAATTAAGCAAACATTTACTCAATGATCATAATTACAGTGTATGTCAGTTCATACAGTCTGAAGCACATTGAATCTATGCAAAGTGCCTTTAAAATATTTCAATTATTTTAGAGACATGAATGAATCCAAAGATTTCAGAACAAGAGCTCTCTGGTGGACTGTCTAAAAAAGTAGTGTGCTCTTACTTTTTTGTATATTCCTGTCTTGGGGACTAATTTCTAAACTTTCCTAATCCCCATTGAAAAGGCTTAATTATTATAATCATCTTTTAATCAATTAGCTTAGTGAATACATTGTAACTGAAATGGTTTAATGAATAACTAGAGTCAGTATGGTTGTGATGAGATGTACTTAAAAACAAACTACAAACATACATTCCTTTAACCTGATCAAGGATGGAAAAACACAAATGAAATCTCTATTAGATTTTTAACTGCTAAAAATAAATTGATTCTTACCTTTCCAAAACTCCCCTTCCCAATAGCCCGCAATATTTGAAAATGGTCAAAGTTAACTGCAAAACAAAGGAGAGAAGAGAAGTACAGTTTGTAGAGTGCTAAGTTAGAAAACAGATAACAAAAGAAATGACAATGATTCCAATTACTGTAACTTTACCATGTGATATTTACCTTCTACCCTTAAAACACCAAATATATTTAATAGCTAACAAAAAGTTTCCATTAAAACAAGTTCCATTAATTTTATTCATCAATCCATGTATCAATCCCAATGTATCCAATCCCCTGTATTTCCAAAAAAAACCATATCTCTGCCTTAACCAAGAAACAAGACAATTAACCTGTCTTAACCAAATAAAAAGACAAAGTTACAATTGCACATCTATAAGAGAAAGCTGCTCATTATTTTTTTTTACAACATTTAAGATGTTTTAAGTGGTTATTGAATAATTCAGGTAATAAATACTACCTGCTAACAGAATATGTAGTGATAAAAGGATAGTATATTTCAAGTAATCACTGTGCAGTGATTCCCCTATTCTTTTATAGTGATGAAAGCTTGCCCCATGGTGAACTAGTAGGATCAACTCCTCTAGACTTTGCCACCTTAATACAGTACATAATTCTAATATTTAAGACTATTTTGTAGATGTAGAATACATTTGTTTGGGAAATTTTCTTTTTAGCTTGTCAGTAGAATGGATTTACTCCCATTTCATGAAAATCTGACAGAGTCTATCCTAAACATGGAAGTGGTTTACTGTGAAAGTGAGTGAGAGATTTCATTTCTCAGAAATGTCATTACTGTTGGTGTTGTATGAGACTGAACACAGCATGACCTTCAAATCTCTGGTTCATTGGTAGGTCTGGTGGTTAAAAAATCCAACAACATCCTGAACAGAATTGATTTAGAATCATTGAAACACAAACATGACAACGTGTGATACAAATTTTACAGTCATTTGTCAAAAAAGAATCTCACTTAAAGCTAAACTCAGTGAACTGGAGTTGACAAAGTTCACTGCAACTTAACAGGATTTTTTTTTCTTAAAACTTTCTTATGTTCCTGGCTTTGGTCATGTATCTTCAACTATATGCCTATTATTGCCGTAAGAGTAATCAACAAAATTATGCAAACAGACTGTCACTGTAAAAATGTGGTAATGTGAACAAATACAATAAAATATGACTTACATCATGATGAAGAAAAACATATAAATCTAATAATAGGTTAAATATTTATTTAAAAAAAATATATCAGCTGAAGCTATGTCATGAGTAGAGTGCTGTAAGGTTGATGTAAATCAAGCCACTGAAAGAGGCAAAAATCTTATTTTCCCTTTTGCAGTTGTATCTCATTTACACTATTAATATCACATAATATTAATATTATGTGATATTAATAAACATTTGTTTATTATGCTTGCTTACACTGTCTTCAAGGAAACATGGTTACCCCTTTCATTAGTGCAGCTATAGCAACCATCTTCCTGGTAATTGCTGGAGACTAAATCAAATCCAGAGCTAACAGATCTGAAAGAGCAGCTGACTCTCATCTTGAGCAAAGATGTTAATTGTGAATACAGCTGTTTTAGGATTTGGTTACAACAAAACAAAACAAAACAAAAACAAAACAACAACAACAACAAAAAAAAAACAACAACAACAAAAAAAAGCATAACTTTGCAAAGGATTAATAAGCTGTTATTGCTGGAAAACAAATTTTGCACTTAATCATGTACGAGTTAGGGTTATCCAAATGTTTGAAAGAAGCAAGATTCTCTGTCAACGACTGGCATGTTTGTTCCCCGCCCACAGATTTTAGCAGTGGGATGCTGTCTTGTAGCTCCTGTTTGTCATTACTGGTGTGATAAGCAAGATGGTTAGTTAGGATAATGCCTTCCACACAGTCATGTCAACTTAACTCTTGTTCCCACAAGTCATCCTTCCCAAGTAATGATTGCAATCTTTAAGATGATCTTTAAGTTTTATAGGAATTGAACACAGCATTGGAAATATGCAAAAATAAATAAATAAATAAATAAAAACAAATAAATAGAAATGTTCATCTCATTCATTTATTCAGTGTGGAAAATTCAGCAGCTTTTCCCTCCATCACCTCCAGCTGGTGTTCTTCAGGTCACTCCCCTGCTTTCAAACCTTCTGATGTTTTCTGTTCATCTTACCAAGTTTTAACAAAAAATTTAATTAAAGAAAGCTTATTTTGACTTTGTCCTTTACCAGTTCAGGCCAGCTCCCAATTACAACTGGAAAACTGGTAATGCAATCTATATTTATCCATTTTTTATTCAAGTCACATTTCAGTAGACCTTGACTACATTATTGACCTGAAGCCTGGCTGGTTTTGAGATATATCGGCTTGATAAATTATTTCATTTTTTAATTTCCATTTTGATTTTTTATTAAGAAACTGAAATAAAACATTATTGGCTATGAGAAAGACATTTTTGTTGTCCTTATAATTTCTATTCTGTTTATCTGTATTTCTCTAGTGGTCCTTATTGCTCTGAACAAGTAGAGAAACTTCTTTTGTTATTGGATTTAATTATAAATTGGACTTCCATAAGAAAGAAATAATTAAACAATGCATTTGGCCATGAGTTACATGGCCGTGGATTATTAGCAAGTCAAATAAGTGGTTAAAAAACATAACTATAATAATTGATCAAATTTTCTCTATTTTTATATTTAACATGATTAGAAAGTGGAATGTAACATTTTCAAATCTTCATTAAGAAAAAAAAAAAAAAAAGTACTTTTTTTCTGTAATTCACTGTATCATAAGCCTTATCTTAAATCAAGGTACAGTGATTGCAACATGTTTTGTGTGATAGAAAAGAAAGATCATCTTAAAAGACTGTAGAAGTATGTGAAAACGTGTCTGTATTTGAAATGAGCTAAAGTCGTAGCCACTGCAGTTTTCTGAAAAGGGTTAATTCACTAAGCTGAGGCAACTTGATCTCTTTTGATCATCCAAATATAATCGCAGTGTATACTCAAATGCTGGTAAAGTTCATCCCTATGGGATGTTAGGAAAGGATAATAAAAGGGATAATTTTGCAGTTGAGACCAATCCAAGTTCAGCTGAAGGAAAATTAAGATGTTTTAAGAAACTGTTCCATCAATGGCACATCAGCCATGTAGAAGTCAAGTTAGCACCACAATCCTAATAAAGAGTGAACGGTCAAGTTAAGTTTACTGAGACCTTGTTGCTAGACTAATCATTCTCTTCAGGCTTTTTTAATCTCCAACTGTCAGATTTTGACTTATTTTGCTCACCACACTTTTATTTTTTTTTTTCTGTTCTGTATGTACTTTTTCTCCCTTCCAGTGAAAATTCAACACCACTGGGTCACCACTTATTCCAAGAAGAATTACAGCTCTCTATGACCTCTAGCATTTCCAATGTTTAAAATATCATCAAGATCAGACACTGCCTTTTCCTCTGTGTAAAGAAGATATCACAAGTATTGTATTCTTGTCCTCTAAAACATGACATGTCTAACTCTCTTGTGGAGCCTGGTGCTGTAGCTAATGACATTTTCCTAGCACAAGCCTAGCTGAGATAATGGTGTGGTTGCAGAAAGACAATTTCTTCAGTAACACTAATATAACTATTACCCTTTTAGAAATAGTTTGCTATATTTTACTCAAGAAGAAAAAAAATATGTTGCAACTTTCTGATAATTTCTTTAATTTTATTATTATGCCATACTTACGTGATCTGAGATATCATCTTTGAACTTCAGTTTCAGAGAATAGATATTTTTCAGAAACCAAAATTAGTTTATATTGTCTTCAGTTATTTTTTCATAAAGACAAATCCACAGAATGAAATTATGAGCGATCCCACAACAATATGAAGTAATTTCCTTTCAGTTTGTTTGATTTTCAACATTTTGGAAAAATCAAGAAGAAAGAATCAAAAATAGTCACCATTAATTAAAAGCTGAGAAAGACTATGGAATAAAACAAAGATATTAGGCTAACTAAGGGGGAAAATATTTCAATGTTTATGGTGTCTGTTGCCTGATACATTATCAGAGTGACTGACACCTGTTAATTTCAGTAATGAGATATATATGCATATAAAATAATTTTGTTTCTTTCAGTTTAGTTACACTCAAATAAATCTTAAATGAATTCCATTTTCTTTGTTAGTTCAGAGGAATTAACATGAATAACTGAGGACAGAAACCTCAGTGTGTCTCAGCAGCCTTCAAAGCTTATTAAAATTACTATAGTACTTCTATACAGAAATAAACAAGATGAATAACCAAGCAGATACAGTCATGTATATTCAGTACTCATGATTTAGTACTCAAGCTGGAGTCACCAGCTTGAATGGATATAGACAGGAGAAACATAAAGAGTGCTTAAAAATTAGATGAACAGACATAAAATGGTTAAGGTAGTCATAAAGAGTCACATTCCATCATGCTCTATTGATGGGAAATCACTAGTGAAGAAAGATTCTGTTTAAATTAAGTATGAAATGAATTTTTGTTGATGGAACAGAAAAGCCAGCAGTACCTTTGAGGCTAGCAAAGAATACAAAATCTGTGTAGCTTCATTAGGTTTATGTGTGGAATGAGCCATCCCTATATACTAATTGATTGGGGAACATGCTAATTAGAAAGAGTTACATAACTGAAGGACAAGAAAAAAAAAAAAAAAAACAGTTTCAGATCTGATTTTATCTCATTAATGATGGAGCATGGCATTTTTTATCATTGTATTTAGGGGCCTTGCATTTAAATTGCATTACAATGGCTCAATTCTTCAAGCTTAATGAGTGTTTTATTCTCAGTATAAACTGTTTCTAATTATTATGTTAATCATTTTTTATAATTATCCAGAGTTTAGTTACAATTAGAAAAAAAATGAAGATCTTTTTATGTTAGATAAATGTAATTCAAAATTTAGCTAACTTTGCTTTGAATTTAAAAACACATTTCAGCCTGATTATGTTTGTAGTCTGAACATATGGAAAGTGTAATTCCTGTCTCATGGAAAATTCCGATACTTGAACATTAGGCTATTCTCAAAATAAAAGTTATTTCAAATGAAGTTATGACTATTGATTTTTTAAAGTAACTTTCCTATTATCATTTGAAATAAATTTTTCATTTTGAACTGATACCATGTTTTGCATTTTAAAATATCATAAGCAATAATAATCAACTTCCACCCTCTACAACTCCAGCTGAAGAAGTTCAGAAAAGAGTTAATCTTACAAAAGGAAATATGTATTTCAGTTTCCTCTATCAAAATGAAATGTTTTCATGATAGTGATAAACTTCTATTTCAGACTTCCTGATTGATCAAGAGTGATTTCTTTACAGTTTGTTCAGCACTAAGTTGTATGCCTTGTGATTATGACTGTGTCTAGTCATCTATGACAGGAGGTCATTGACTGAACTATATCATCCATAAATTGGGTATACTCTTAGCACTTCAGTGATGCACATTTTGTTCACTCAGAGGTGGTGGTATGTTGGATAATGGAAGGTGTAATCAGGTACAAGATTTGGGTCTTTGTAAAGAAAAGGGAGTATCAGAATCCAACGTCTTTGTAGAAGTGTTGTATCACAGAAATGTAGTATAGCTTTAAATGGAACCAAAATGAAATCAGCTTGAAAAGATAAATTTGAATTCCATTCCAAAACCAGCCTTGTTTTCCCAATATAAGACTAAATTTTGTAACAGAAATTAACAGCATTTTAATTTTTCAGTGTTTCCCATTTTCCAGAAGTTTTAATTTCCCATTAAAAAATTATTCAAAGGAAAGTTCTTTTTTTTTTTTTTTTTTTTTTTTACAAAAAATTATTTTTCGGGGTGTGGGGGGGGGGGGTGGACACACAACAGGGGGAATGATTGTCCGTATTTTTTGATATCTCCCAGCTACATCATCTTTAAAATGTGGTGAAGTGTAACAACCTCTGCTCTAGATTGCCAAAAACTGGTATAAAACCTTAGTACTATGGAAAAGTATCATTCTATATCTCTTATTTTGTATTCCATTAAGAAATATCTGTTACTATAGATTGAATATAAAATAACATGTTGTGATGCATTACGGGAATTCGTATTTCCTTATGTTAATACTCTTCCAAGGTGACAATTCACATACAATTTAGCTACATATCAAATTCATAGAATAGATGATGAACAGTTTTCTCATTAAAACCAGTGCCAACATCATGGTATTCTACAATGTGTTTGGTGAAATTCACCTCAAGTTGTGCTGTTAAAAGTGTGGTTTTTTGCTGAACAGGTGGCAAATTTTTTGGATATATTAAAGCACATACTGAGAATAACTACTACACTACCAATTGATTTACACTGTTAGAGAAACAAGTATGTGTTGCCATAAACAGAAATTCATTTGAAATCCCAAAGAAAAATAATATTTGAAAACAAGCAAGCTGCTAAAAAAAAAAAAAAAAAAAAAAAAAGATGCTAGGATTGATACTTCTGTAAAAGAACATAAAACCTTTTGTAAAGTTATTTTGCAAATGTTGGAAAAGAAACAAAGATGCAGTTTTGCATTCCCAACTTGGTTCTGACACCTAGGAAAACAAGAATCTGCTTGTGCCTAGGATTTAAGTGAAATAATTTCTCTCCAGAGCTGTTTACACTTCTAATAAGGCAAAATAAAATTATATTGCCAATAAATATATCTAGTTTGTAAAATATATCCATCAGCAAACTGAAACCTGTAAAATAAAGTGTGCTCCTTAGGCAAGTCATACAAGCTGCAAATCATTACAGCTTTCTGAGAGGAACTTAAACTGAAACTACTGAGTGCCATTCTACAACCTGAATACCTGTTCTGTGGAATTTGAGAATTCCATCCCATGCCCCTTCCCACTCCCTCCCCCCCTCCAAAAAAAAAAAAAAAAGTAATACCTAGGATTTGAGAATGTCATATGCCATGAGCTACTGGGAGGGATTTACAAATATCAGAGACTTGTCCACAACTCACTGAAATCAATACAAAATTCCTATAGCCATAAACTATAGTAGCATTTTGATTTAAGAACTGCCATTCATTTATGCCTAAGATCTTCTCAAAGTTACCTTACTAAGGGCTTCATCAGAAGCTCCTGGGATGGCAGGGATTGTTGTGAGCATTACACAGAGGAAAAGCAAAAAAGGTCTTGCTCTGTGGAAGGTGTGGGAATGTTCGGGGGCTGCATTGCCCCATGCGAATTTTAACGCTAATTCAATGAAATTAGCTCCTGCATTCTGAATGATTGAGTCCATAGAGGTGTTTAATGGCACAAGTTAATGGTAGTGATCAGAAAAGCTCTTGTGACTGCGTATCTCTGCCACAGTCTTTCTTAGGAGCATTAGATTAAGAAATAAATATTTATTGGCTTTATGCCTCTAAAACTTGTCCCAAATTTAACCATTATAAATCATATTCAGAGTGCTTGGTGTGCTTGGTGTGGTCTTCAGACAGCTTGCTCTGTTTCAGCAGCACACACAGAATGAGGTACCTGGCAAAAAGAATGTAATTGAAAAGCAAGTGTTTGCTTGTGATGGTTTGCTTGAGCAAATATAAGGAGAGATTAGAGGAAAAAAAAAAAAAAAAAAAAAAAAAAAAAGTTTATTTTAATAAATATTGTCAATGTGAAGCACACAAATGCAGTGTGAAAGTTCTGATCTTTTGATTAAGAATTCAATTTCATCTCCAAGGAAAGCAAATAGAAAATTATCCAGATTTCTCATCTTTTTGCTTTGTGACTGCTTTACCACTTTTTCACTTGAGAAGGAAGTGAAGGAATTACAAAATGAAGAAGTTTTGGTCTCAGCTAAAATTCAGAATTCCTCTCTGTTGAATATTTATGATCATTTTTGTTTTTCTGTTATTGTCCATTTGTGTCTGCATTGAATGTATGCATTTCTGAGTGCTTCTTTGCCAAAATCAATATATAAAATAAAATAAAATAAAATAAAATAAAATAAAATAAAATAAAACTATTTAAAGATTTTGTTTTCCATCAATGAAGTAGAAAATGAAATGAAGTAGAAAACACTTTTATTTCCCAACATCATTCATGTGACAGAAAACAGGGAGGAGAGCAGGAACATCCCTTCTGGTGGCAGATGGACTTTTAGATTGGATTAAAATAACTGGGGTACCTCATGATATAAAAAGTTTAGTTTTATTATAAGTCTACTTTCAGGGGCAGTAGTCACCTTCATAAGGAAGTTTTGTCACTTACTACTGTAGGAAACCTTATGAAAGCAGATAATCTGTCCTGCCAGTATACAAAGGGAGTCTGCAGGCAACTTCACTATTAAAGCAAATGAGCAAGATGTCAAAGCTGAGAAGTTTGAATGCATCCAAAATCCTGCTCACTTTGCACTATAGAAAATATTTTTTGTAATGGAAAAAAAATGGTAAATCAGCCATCTAATCCTTTCCACAGAGTTTGCAGTAGTATAATTGATCCTGAGTAGGCCAAGGAACTAGTGTGGGGAACTAGGTCCAGTGTGGGGGCAGAGTCATTCAGCACAGGGACAGGAACCTGTGAAAGATTCTGCAAAGGAGATGGCAAGAAATTTTATTATAAAGAAAGTAAGTCTGAGATGGTCTAACAATAATTTTTGCTAATTTATACCTATCATATAGATATTACAGTTTGTAAAACCTGCAATTTATGTATTATTCATTTACAGATTTTATTATTATTATTATTATTTTTAATGCAAAAGGGGGGATCAAACACTCATCCCTGTTATATTAAAATATGCTGACTATCATTCCTCCATTTTCTCCTCAAACATAAGCAAGTACAGGCAATAAAGGTAAAGGCAACCAATCTGCCTATTGAAAATAAATAGGAATAGTAAAAAACATGTTATGCCAGAAAGATTTAAATTAATATAGTCTAATGTACAACTGCTAATATCTGAAAATATTGTAACTCATTTAATCTAGTGGATTTAAAATTATTGCCTAATAACAAAACAAAACAACAACAACAACCTGAATAAACATGACACCTAGTCATAAAATAGAAGGAGCACCAAATTTGTTGTATTTGCAAAAAGTCAGCCTTCCCATCTTATATGGATCAAACCCAAGCTGATGGCATGTCCTCATGTGAAGTGCAGTATAAAATAGGAAAGAATGACTGTCTGCTTAACGTCACCATTGATGATGTGAGCTGCAAAAAATTAGCGCAGTGTGATATGTTTTACTTGTCTTTTTTGGAGGGATCAGGCAAGGTCTTCAGAAATTCCAGTGATGAGTAATGGTACATGCAACAGCCAAGATGAAGCTCCCTTGATGGGTACCTAAGATTTAAAATAGCAGTAGCTGAAACAGCTCCACATGAAAAGAGACAAAATTCAATAGTGGCAAGCATGAATGGAAAACAATACTGTGAAAAAGCAACTCAAATTATAATATTTCCTGATACAGGATGTCATTTAAATGAAAAGGCATCTACAAGTTCTGAAAAAAATTAGAACTATAGGATAATGCAGACCTGGAGTGGGGAAGAGACTGAGACTGTAACTAAGAAGAGGAATCTCTGCAGTCAAGCCCTTGCAGGGGAACCACAGACAAGACATTCTTCTAATGCTACTTCCATACCCATGGGGGTGGAGGACTGTTGATTAGATCAGTCTGAAAATAGTAATTTGGTACCTTAGACTGAGAGCAAGAGTCTAATGATGGTCCTACCCAGATGGTCTTGATCGTGTGGGTCAGATTACTGTAAACTTTTTGCAATATTATTTTGAAGCAACCTTTCTCAGAAGCTCATTGGTCTTCTGACACAATGACTGGTCAATCATCCATATGTTAAGCTGAAAATATAATTGGACTTCAAATACAGGGACTTTCTCTTTCAGGTTTAACATAAAAGTTAGGTTTAACATAAAAGTGAAATGAATTTGCATTACCAAATCAACTACTCTTTTTCAACAAGCGGCAAATAACCACAAATTGTTGTGAAAGGCCTGTAATGACTGACCATGGATTTTATGTATTGGTGTATTATTTAATGTTATGAAAAATAACATCAAAAGTCAGATATTCCTTAAGATGGACTGAAATGTAAAAATTCTCACCTTTGCCATATAGCTATTATTGGTGTTTATCAGTGTCCAGAGTCTGTGTAACCACACCAGCCTAAAGCCCAGAAAAGTTTTGGTTGTAGCTGGGAACAGTTATATATTAGTACTATATTAGTGCTGTAGGGATGTTCATGCAAGCACATGATTCTTTCTCCACGTAAGCTGGCACTGGAGTTATATGACATGAAGAATTGAATTTACTAGATTATTAGGCTTGGTGCATTGGGTAACAATGGCCATCAATTGCAACTTAATTCCAAACCATGACCTCATTGCCAATTCAGACTAACTAGGATTTAGTTAGGCAGTGTCAAATCTTCAGGATAATCATAGGTTAGTTTACCTCAGCATAAGATCTTGCAACTGCTTTAGTTGTATCTACATATGTTAGCACATAACATTCATGTAAACTTTTTCTAATATAGAAAGGTTTCTTTTGCATAGACTAAATTGTTTAGTGGAAAGTAATTAGAACTTCTATTATCATCTTAATCACTCATCCAGGTATTCTATTATAAAGTAGTAATTTATACAATTTTGCTATTATAAATTCACAAGTCAGTAAATTTATTTTTTTAAGATCAATGAACATTTTAATTAAGTTATTATGAAAACAGTTCGATTTTGCTACAGGACTGAGCTTTAATTCAAAAAAGCTATTAACTTAGTAGCAACAGTGGAAACATCAAAAATCATGAAGGAACAACAGAACTGACATAATAGACCTTATCACTGTCAGTGAATAGCAAGGAAGTCTTTCTGAGACTCATGCTGTTCTTAAGCTCTTTCAATGGGTAAATGTGACATTGAAACTAAGGAGAAAAGTTTCAGGACCTGCTCAAGTATAAGATGCCTTTAAGACTTTTCATAAGTAATGAAATGTATCTCCCTTTTGTTGAGAAAAGAGGGTTTCTGACTGATGGTATTGCTTACTTATGAATGAGCTGACAAAAAGAATCTCTGAAATCTATTGCTAGGAGAAATAGGTTGACAGGTATGTCCAAAAGGAAAGGTAATCTTTAAGAAAATGTATTGCTAAAGTACAGAAGGTCTAAATTCCACTTTAGCTATAATAGATTTCCCAGTGAGATCAGTAAATACACAATAGACTATGAAGCATCTTTTTTTTTTTTTTTAACTAGAAAGTAGGAATATTCACCTCCCTCAGTTACTATGAGGATAACCTCATTAATAACTGAACTGGAAGGCTGAGGGAAGTTGCTATGGGAATAAAATGTCAAATTTCAGTGGACCAAACTGTTTATTCATACAATAAAATTCACCAGAGTCACCTCCAGGTGAAGAATAACTCTTTAAATGAAGTTATTGACAAAATCATCAGCAAGGCATCAGTCAGTCTTATCAAGATGGAGGCTTCTATAATGCCAAATGGGGCAAGGGAGGCTAAGAAACCCTGTTGCTTTAGTATTCTTTGGATGTTGGCTCCAAGACCACTTTTCTTGCAGATAGGTTTTCAGAAAATGAGTCTTGGTGCTATGTTTATCGGAGGCTAGGAAACCATGTGAATAAGACTTACTCCAAATATCTAGTCAAATTATGAGTTGTTGTCCTCTTTTTCTTTTAAGTTCAGGTCCCTTTCTATCTCTAAAATTGAATATGGAAGAATTAACTCTTTTGGTTTTGTTTTATCTGTTTGTTTATTTTTAATCATGATTACAAATGAAACCCCGGGGGCAAATAAGGACATTAAAGGATCAAAAAGATGCACATTTCAATTGACATTACTTCCCATTTAGTGTTTTTAAACTCAAGAAAACCCCATGGATTTCAAAAGAATTATGACAGTTCTAACATGTAGCAGGAGTGTGCCTGAAATGTGGAGCAATAGACTTGTTTTACATTTGTCACTGTAAGATT
This sequence comes from Oxyura jamaicensis, assembly GCF_011077185.1. NCBI lineage: Eukaryota > Metazoa > Chordata > Aves > Anseriformes > Anatidae > Oxyura > Oxyura jamaicensis. The sequence continues at coordinate 83,344,152 of NC_048896.1, read as the reverse complement.
ACTTTTCCTCGGTTTGATACCAGAGATGTTCCCTCACAGAAAAAAAAACTTTCAAAAAAAGTAGGAAAACCTGCCAGATGTAAATGTGGCTGTCTAGGTCTGGTTTATCTTTTTGGAGCTGAAACTAATATCAAAATAGCAAAAACTTCCAGAACAGTGAGATTCACTTCTGTGGATGTCCAGGCATTTCTGTCTCATGGTTCTTCCTCATCAAAAAGTCACAAGTGTTAACATGAAGAACAATCTATAGGTCTCCGAGTTGTGAAGGCACCTGTTAAACCTACTGGCCACAAACCTCTTCCCCTGTTCCCCCACTCCCCATCACCACACAGCCCATGGGCTCGGGAGTCCCACTGCAGCTGAGTCCTGGATCAGGTCACTGTGAAACCCACTGTGTGAAAAAGAGCTGCGAGAAGCCTGGCTGGGGCCTGTCCTGCCTTTGCTGAGCTGTGCTTCACCTGAGCTGGGCTGCAGTTATGTTCATGCACCTCACCTGCTGTTCAGACTCTTGGCTTTCCATCACTGACCTACTCTGTTCATCTGGCTTGGGGACAGCAGGCTGAACATACATTGAGGCCACCAGCCCTGGCTGCTCCTGCTGTGCAGTGTCCAGGCTGGAGCCTGGACAATGGTTTTACAGTAATGGCATCTAACTGCAGGTAGCAAGGCTGCACAACAATAACTGAGAATGCGGACTGGAAACATCTCTTATAACGGAAAAGGGCAGTGTTTATTTAAATTAGCAGTGCATATAATGAGTACAATTAAGTCCCTGTGCTCCCGTATGGAAGAATTAATGAAAATTTTGAGTACTGCAATAGTGCATGGGCACAAAGAATAGCCCTAGAATCCCACAGACATCTCTTATACCTACCAGATTTCTATTGACATTTAAGGGGAGTGATCTCCTCCATTAACTCCACCCATTAGCCCACTCATCATCCACTATGCTCTGCAATGAAATGTTTTTCACTATATAAATTAGCACTTGATTTACATCTTACTTATAGTATAGGTCTCATAAATATTTTAAACTAAACTGTACTTCTAAACAAAAATAAAATCCATTTTAGGGATGGAACTTCAAGTCCAAACCTCTGAGATTCCAGGGAAACTGACCTGAATCTATCTTTACAGTTCTGATTTTGGAAAAGATCTGGAGTTGAAAAGGCACATTATTATTATTATTATTATTATTATTATTATTATTGCTAGGATTCTTACTATTTCACTTTATGAATAATTTAATTTCATAATAACCACTCCACTTTGCCTGCCATTTTGGAATAAAATCTCCTGTGGGACTCCCAGACAGTTTTTGTTGTTGGTGGTGGTGGTGGTAGTTTTTGTTTTGTTTTTATCCACATGTTCAAGATAAAATTTTTGTTGAATTTGAACCATTGTTCCAATGTGATCAGTTTTTCCCAACTTCAGTTGAAGCAGTAATCTGAATTATTAGTTAGCATTAAAATACTTTCTTTTTTCTTTTCTATTTTGATATTTCATTTTTTGTAACTTTTTCCTTCAGGGTGAGTAGAAAGGGAGGAAAAAAGTCTTGATGGTAACAGCTATGTTTAATTCATAAAGAACCTGCAGAATTTCAGTGCAACTCAAATTCCTTCATCTCAATGTTTACAGTCAAATATTTAATGATATAATTGGTAGTTTTGGTACTGAGAATAAAAAAGATGCTGTACATACAATAGCCACCTAAATGTAACAGTTTTTTATTTGGAGCTTATTACTTATTCTCTCATCATTGCTCTACCTACCTCTGGGGAATCCTTCCAGTGGAGAAGCTGAGATAGTTCCAGCCTGATAAAAATATGCTTATTTACACACCACAAGCAATTATACCAAAGCTGATATGCCCAAGCACTGTTGAAAACAGTACATATGAGTAAGAAAATTGGAGCTTTTGTCTGATTTATCCACTAGTACATGAAAGATTTAATGTAACCATAGATACACTCACAAAACAAAACAAAACCAAACCACCCTATCTCTGCCATGTCAGCTGGCACAGGAGTGACTGAGAGAAGGAGGACTTCAGACCAGACATGGTTCACAGATTTATGTCTGGGGGTACACAGTAACAGTAGAAAGTCATGTGCTTCTTTAAGCCACAACTTAATTTATAAAGACTTACCTTATATCACCACACAAAAGGAATGAATAAAATATATAATTTAATCTAGAGGGTGTGTAGCTAACAGATATTAATGGAAAGAACATAACATCTAATTTTAACAACAGAAATTATTAGCTGCAAAGCACAAACAAATAGCAAACTGCAGAAGATAAAATTGTTCAATGCAGCAGAAGGTTTGTTAATCTTAATTCCTGAAACATTTGGTGCTATTAAGTGTGCTCATACCAATTCTGTATAAACACAGAAATAGAATCTCAAATAAGTATAATTATAGATGTTAAATGAAAATAATGAATATTGGTAACTCATTTCTAGTGTTCCCTACCACGTACACTGGGTTTATTTTGATGAGAGAAATGTACAGATAAAAAATACCTATGGAAAGAGAGAGATCTATAAGTATACGTGTATCTGCACCTATGTTTTCTTAACTGGGATAATACGGTAAATTGGTAGATCAGAGTTTCGTCTGGCTGTTTATAAAAATACTATTAAACACTCTCACTTTCTTCACATTTCAAAAAGAAAAACTTTTAGAATAGAATAATAATAATAATAATAAAGTTTATTTCCCACAACCAGGTCTATCCTTTTTTGTTTGTTTGTTTTTGTTTATTTGTTTTGGTTATGTTAATCAACAAACACAGATTGAAAAAGGTCAGGAAATCAACTTATAGTCATAAGAGACTAGAAAATGTATTTGCGTATAATAGTAAGCAGCAATCTTTCCCAGGTGGTATTCTGGGCTGTATTTTTCTTTTACAAATTAGAATGTAGCACCACAGGATGTTCTTTGTAACATCCAGGATATCCTGTCACTTGAAACATTAGGATGCTGTTGATCCACATATGTTTGTGGATCAAAAGATGTGTATGATCTACCCAGCAGAGGAAGGCTAGGAGGCTGAGAGCCAGTCATGTAGCTGTTCATTAGCATTTGTATGCTCAGGGAAACGTTCAAAATTCTCCACATCTCACTGGAAACTGAGAAAACTGAATGCCACAAGCAGTATCTTTTCTTTCTAAGAGACAACATCTATACTGAAAATGTGGCTTTCTATTAAAATATCTAAAACCTGTGACTGTTTTTCCTTCAATACCTGTAAAATAGACTAATGAGTCCTGGCTTAGGAGAACCAAAGGTCTGAAGTCAGGGCAGCAGTCAATATTAAGTGCTCAAAACCACTGAAAACATGGCATTTCTTCACTGTCATGTATTAGTTAACCTTTTCTAAGCAGCAGACATAAACTCTCCCAACTCCCAGAAAAGTCTTTTGAAAAGCTGTTCAGAGGGAAAATGCAATCCTAGCAACAACAAGAATTTGCCTGACCACCAGACCATCTCCACTTGCATGTCCTGTCTCCCACAGCTAATGTCTACCACCACCTACAACTACTCTCAAGCTGCTCTCTTCTCTGGTTCATCAGTAGAGAGCTCCCTAACTCTAAAAGAACAGGGGCTTCCCTGCTGAAAGTTTGGATCATTAGAAGAAAGTTCCCTATTCTATGACTGTTAGCAAAATCTTACAGCGCTTATTGGTGACTTTTCCTCCCATTATTTACAAATCTATTTCAGTAAAGGCTAACTTAGTAACAACCTACACAAGGGATTGTGTAGCTACCTCTGTAGCTACATAGGCAAAACAGTCAAATGTGGAGCTGAGCATAAAATAATAACTTTTTCCTACTTCTTAGAAAGAATCTTTTAATTAGTTTGTTCTTTGACTTCAAGTCCTTTGTAGCAAATCACAGTGCTTAAGGTGCAGTATTGTTCCAAAAGAATTTGCGGGCTTTACAGATTGAACAAAGATTTATCTAAACCTAACCCCAAAAGACATAAATACAATAGTCATAACATAATGAGAAAGCAACCCAGAGGAAAGCAGAGGGTGGTTTCAGAGATGTGGAGGATACTCAGGAGGCTAATGGCAATTTCACAATTACATTACATCTCTGTTTTATCAGGGCAACAGCTAATCACAGGAAACAGTGAATGAAAACTAAGAACAGTTTTTATCGCTCAGCAAGAGAGGCAAAATGATATCATAAAGAAATAATAATTGCTGGAGGGATTAACTCAGTTTGCATTTTTAGATCTTAAATAAGGAATGGCAGGTGTTCCCTTACTATTATATCAAATGTTGGAAAAAGAAGGAAAATAATTTTGGTATGATCCATTGGTGTAGATTTCCTCATAGATGTATTTATCTTACTTAATAAAGCAGTCTTATACAGAATATTGTTAGTAACAGCTAGTTGTAGACACAGCTAGCACTCTGTTTTCCTTGGTATAAAACCAAGTTAAAAATGATAGGGCAGAAAAGTATATCAGCCTCAGCAGTTATCCAAAAGTTTTCAAACTTCAAGGAACTGAAATTAAAAAAAAAAGAGAGAGAGAGAGATTAAGTGGAAGTAAAATAAAAACGAAAAAGAAGCAGGAGGCTAAAAATTGTATTATTATTTATATTTTAATTTGAGTCAGATAACAAAAATGTAGGGTTGACTTGATAGAGTATATAGAAAACAAATATTTTCAAAAAATGTAGAAAAGGATTAATAAAATATAAAATACAGAGTTTTATGGTATGATACTACGAAGAAAACACTTTCAGGGATATAGAATTTGAGAAATAAATTACAGTTTCATCAACATGTTTAGTTATTATTAAAGCCTTATAAACCTGTATAATAGGTTGCCACCAACTCCAGTACTGCTGTGTAATTACATTCTAAGAGAGGTTCCTTTAATTTAAAAGGAAAATGTCTTTGTGTTGATTATAGAATAAAAGAAAGTAACTTATGTGATTATATTGCATTTAATAAGCATGTCACAAAATAGGGTAAAACATTTCTAATAAAAGATTTAGAACTTAATACTCTTGTGTCAAGACTTGTGACAGAGATCACCGAAAAGGGATATAGAAGAAAAACTGATTATAGATAGAAAGAATCTTCCATGAGTTTGCGAAGAAAGCATACACAAAAATGAAAAAAGAACCTTGATCAACTGCATACAAGTACAATAAACTGCAATATCCAGTAAGCTTTCATGGGTGCATACTGCTAAATATCCTGATGGACAGAGAAGGCCAGATTGGAAAATACTGAAAGCTGACAGTCTCTAGACCCAGGTAATTTAAGTAGAGATGTCAGACTTTTATGAATTTTTGGGTAGACCTGTTTGAGTACAGGAGTTGGACTCAATGATCCTTATAGGTCCCTTCCAACTTGGGATATTCTATGATTATATGATTCTATGACTGTTTTTTACAGCATACTAATTTCCAGCAGTTAAAACCAAAGCTGTCAAATTGCCTTACAGATCCTATCCTGTTAATTTACAATGTTGAATTTCCTTAAGAAGATACACACTTTGGTAAGAGTCAATGTGGAAATATGGAAGCTAAGGATGAGGTCAGACTGATCAGCTGATCAGATAATTACAGTGCCAGTCTTCTGGCTCTTGGGGTAGAAAAGAATGTTTGGGGTCTGGAGAACAAGTCTTATGAGGAGCGGCTGAGGGAGCTGTTATTGTTCAGCCTGGAGAAGAGAAGGCTCAGCACTCCACAAGACTCGCACTCCACAAGTACCTTAAAGGAGGCTGTAGCGAGGTTTGGGTTGGTCTATTCTCCCACGTGCATGGTGACAGGACGAGAGGGAATGGGGTAATGTTACGCCAGGGGAGGCTTAGGTTGGATATTAGGAAGAACTTAACTGAAAGGGTTGTTAGGCATTGGAATAGGCTGCTCAGGGAAGTGGTTGAGTTACCTGGATGTCTTTAAAAGACCTTTAGAGCTTAGTAGTATGGTTTACTGGAGGACTTGTTAGTGTTAGGTGATCTTGGAGGTCTCTCCCAACCTAGATGATTCTGTGATTCTGTGACACAAAAGTACACCCATATTCTTAGAGCCCCTTGTTGCTGAACACTTCAGAAGAATGTTGACTTACTAAGACTTTCCTGAAAACAGGTCACATGTTGCACTTTCATTATTTTTGTAAGATCCTGTTAAGCAACATCCATGAAGCAACAGGTGTCTTTCTTCTTTCATCTTTTGTCTGAAAAATTGTTTGTGTTTTATAACAGTACCGTGTTAGTATCTATCTAAAAAATCTCTGTATACAGGAAGTACAATAAAAGCCCATCTACTACATACTCCAAAATATTAAAATAAAGATTAAAGACTTGAAATGTACAATATGATGTTATACTGTGTACACATAATGTGTAATGTGTACAATATAATGTTAAATTCTCAGAATTTAAAATGAAATCAGATGTTCCATGAGACACAGTATTAAGAGAATCAGTTCTAAGTCCTGATAGCTATATTATAAGTATTCAACCTCCTTGCATACTGAGATGGTATAGGAGTCTTGAGCCTCATCGGCACTCATCTGAAGATACTGTGTGATATGAACAAGTATTTCTTATAAAACAATTAGTTTCTTGGCATCAAATGCAGACAAATAAAGACAGTATAATTTTTCAGAATAGTTATTGTATTAGAGACCGAACCCCAGACAGCAAGACAGCTTTGTTCTTCTTTAACAAAAGAGGAAAATACACAGACGTTAGCCTATTCTGTTTCTGGAAACACCCCTTATTTGCTATACTTGCAAAACTGTGATTGAGTCCAAGGAAATAAGATTTAGTTAAGAAAAGTGTTTGTTTCCCGCACAAGATTTTGATCTTTATATAATAATGATCTTTTGCTTTTTCTTGTTTTAGGGAAGCTTATGTATATATATGTAAACTTATGTATATGTATACAATGTTCAGAAACATCAGCAAAATCATCAACAGGTAAATGCTAAATGTAGGCTTACACTAGGCATTAGGTAATGCAGTTTAAGGTAATTGACTTAACTAGTTCATGAAATTAAGCAGAATTGCGCTCAAGAGAGATCAGGTCAGCTGAACTGGCCAGTGCACGCTGCTTACTACTGCTGGTCTATCCCCTCCAGAAATCCCTGATTTTCCTGCTGAATTCACTGGGTAATTCCACTGAGCTTTGTCATTTCTCCCTTTTGTCACACACCCATATCAGGGAAGTCTTTCGCTTTTGTGCCAAATGCAACCGACGACTCATTGGATGTCACAGTAGAGCCTGCTGTGAGGAAGTACACCTTTTTCAACTTGCTCTATGGAAAGGTGTCAGAGGAATTAATGCAACCAGCCTGATGATTACCCTGGCAGAAGACTGGTCTTTTGAATGCAGCTAGGAGTGAAGACAAAATTGTGAAGTAGAGTCATACTCTAGAGTCATATCTCCGTACATTCAAACACCATACGTCTATGAGAAAATCAAGCTTTTCCAGATACTTTTCCACAGGCGAAGTCACTTCATAGAAAGTTTTCCTAGGACAGCTTTCTTCTGAAGTTTTGTACAGAAGTCAACAAAGAGATAGTCAGACGTTGATTATGTATTAATTTCAGGTTAATTTAAACCTTCTAGTTCCAGCTCACACTATTCTTTAAGCTTATAAAATCGACATTACAAATGTCTAAGCCTCTCCCCCACAGCCCCCAGTCCCCTGCAAACTAAAAGCCAGACTGGGAACATTTACGTTTCCAGTGTGCTGCTTCCTTCACCTTTCAGCTTCTCTAGTCCTGTAGAACCCAGCTCTCTGAAAGCCTATTCTTTTGGCACAGAACACCACAGCAGCACAGCTGCAGGAGCAGAACCTGCAACTGTCATCTATGGGCAGATATGGGAGAGATAATTTATGAATTTGTAAAGGAGTGATTGCAAATGTGGTGCTGATTTAGGTAACAATCTTGTTTTATTCCAGTTCCTTTAACATTCAGAGTTTTGTCCTGATCTTGATTTGGATTCTCTAAGCTTACCTTGATGCTTGGTTAGCCTTAACTATTTATATTCAGTTACCCCAAAAGTCTATCCTAAGTTCCAGGCACACTATATAAAACACACATCAATATGGGTAAAATGCTACCTAAATACTCTCCTAAATGCTCACACTTCTTGCATAACAAGCCACAAAGAAATTCTGTAACACTGTCAGAGGTAGGTGCCACACCAACAACCTGTGTAAATTCTGGAAGGCTACAAAAGCAGCAGCAGAGAGTGACACAACACCTTTACCTAAGACAGAGGCCCTAACAAGCATCAGGTTTTCTGAATTATATTGTACTATATGAATTAAAGTTTTAAGTTTGATAAATAAAAAATAAAATTGCGTAATCCAACACAGTCATAAAACAAAATGTAAAAATTAAATTGTTTGGATTTTGGTTATTAAACACCTTCATAAAATAATGACTTCAAAATCCATGGTTAATTTTTTTATTATTTTTTATTTATTTATTTATTTATTTATTGACATGGAAGATTTTTAAATAATGCCAATGTGGTATTCCTACCCAATTCAGTTCTGAAAGGGAACTGGAATATTCATCTTTCAAAAGGACAAATTAAAATGCTACATAACCTGCTGTAGAAATTGCATGGACAGCCCCCAAATATCAAGCCTTATTTAAATTTTAAACCCTTTATTTGACTTATTTCACTATAACTGTAATGTAGGGCTATATCTTATTAAATAAGTAGAAAAGAGCATGTTGTTCATATTGTGATTTGGGCTCTTTACAGTTATTATGTGGATGTCTCAGACATTATCTATTATAGCTTTGTGGTGGCAGACTGAAGAGTTCTATCATATATATCACTGACAGTAACTGGACACTGCATATTCTATTTTGAATCTAACTCATTTTGACATTTAACCATGGCTTTAAATTGGTTCCAAGTGAAACTCTTGTGTGTCATTTTTTCCCTGTGTCACTTTTATAGATCTTCAGTTTCCACAGTACTTTATATAAACTGAGCCATTATGCTCTGAATTTAGCTACCTGAATCTATATTAATTGTGGGTCTTTTTGTTAGGATATGTATCTATTTTTTACACTGTTAGTACAAGACAGTCTTTTGAGCAGCTGGTCATTTAATAATGACTGGTCATTTAATAATGACCTGCAACTCACCAACAACTTAAAATTCTTCATTTAAGCTGAAGGCTTTTCTAAAGAGGAGAGGTTGAAATCAATTTGAAATTACAACTTAGAATTTAAAGTTTATTTCCTAACATAGGATTCCTGTTGAGCTCTATAACTATGACACTACAGCAGAATGAAACCTTATGACTCAGGGGAGGCAGTGGGACTTCAGCACTTGCTTGAAGTACATACATAAGCACCACAGGGAATCATGGACTGGCCATGTAGAAATAAGTCAAGGCATGGTGCTATGCCTCATTTCCCTCACATGAGATTATAGTACTGAGGCATAGCATGACACACTGACCTCTGCAATGGAATGTTCAAGCTTTATAGCTTCAGGATGCTTAGTGAAAAGTTCTTTGGAAATACATGTTATGTTTGCTTTAAATGTAAAGTGACTATCAGAAATAAAAGCAAGCTTTTAAAAAGTTCAGCCCACTTGTTTTTAAAAGCCATTGTAGCAAAACTGACTTGTTAAGCCCCAAATAATCAAACACAAATGCATCTGCCATATCAGTTCACTTTCTAGATTCTGACACTTCTGTTTCTTATCCTTCCCTGTGTATCTTCCACCATAGGCAAATAAGTATTACCACTACTTGTTAGTAGTAAATGACTCTTTTCTACTATTTCACTTTCAACTGTTAAATACCATTACAGTTTTAACACAGCACAGTCAAGCAGATCTAACATTAAAGATATTCCTTAGACTCACCAGGCTATTGCTAACATTTTTGTTACTTATGATATTTACTGAGAATTTGCAAGTAGCATTTACCAATGGTGAATACTCCTCGCAACCTTCTATTGCTATTCTTATGAAATTATTGTTATTTTCCAGGAGCTGAACCTGAGGAAAGATATACTCCTTTCCCTTCCGTCTGGAAACACATATTCAGGAGAGGATAGCTGTTCTGTTTTCTTTATGAGGAAATATTCAAGATAAAAAGAGTCAAAGTTCTCTTGCTTCAGCAACATTAATCAAAATGAAACTGTTTTCCTTTTTTCTGCATACTAAACTGACTACATGACTGCATAGTATCTAGCTTGAAGACAATTTAAAATGTTCAGGGGGAAAAAAAGTCAATTCCAACCCATTAAAGCATTTAGCTTTGAGAAGAGGTAGTGGTGCTGCTACACCAAACATAAACATAATGGTCTATCCAAACTATACAGTAATGAAAATCAAGAAATGAAGCATTTTTTTTTTTTTTTTTCATTCAGTGAACTTGAAAACTGCCATTGAGCTAGTAAGAGTTTTGATAATACAAAACATTATTAAAATAATGGACAGTCAGAGCATCACAAGGAAAGAATTTGAGGTTAGATTTAGTGAGAATCTGAATACGAGAAATTGACTGAAATTTAGTCCACTTCAGGGCAAAGTGCAAGGTAACATACATAGGAACACCAAAAATTCCTGCTGTAGATTGGAGCTCATCAGTGGAAAATACTGAACATGGTAGTAGTGAGCCAATTGTTCACAAGATGACCATGAACTATCTATATGACACGTCCATGCAAAGGGCATATGTTATTTTAGGCTATACTGGGAAAGTAAGTTCCAGCAGAGATCAGGAGATACTGTTGCCAGTACAGGGTTCCAGTGAAAACTTGTCCGTAATTCTGTGTATAGTTTGACTTATCTGGGTGTAATCAAGATGAGTTTAAGTACATGGAGATGTGGGACACAGGGAATGAAAAAATGGGAGAAATAAGAGAAAACTAGGAGAGGTTTTCTTACAAAACAAAGAGTAAAAGAAGACTTTTGATATTGTCTGTCAACACACTGAGTAATCATCATGGAGGGTGAAGAGCTGTTTAAGCTAACAAAAATAAAGATGAAATAAACATAAATCTTATATATAGGTCAAGAATACTTTTAATCAAGAAAGCAGATGTTTCTACCCATTTGAAGACTGAGGTTCTGCAAGATCCTTCTAACAAAAATAGGACAGAGAGAACAAATATAGCTAGTTTAAAAATGGTGTATATTGTGGCCTTTGAAAAGATCAATGTACAATAATGATAGGTTACAGTATCTGTGATAACTGGGGATGGAACAACATGGCTTCCAGCATGCCTTCCAGCTTTCTGGCTGGATTATTTTTGTCTATCCTAAGCACAGTGGGAAGTCTACAAACAATTTATATTTTTTAGATCTACTCAATGGATCAACACCTATCCTCATTAGACAGAAGGCATCAGTGGTAACCCTGGAACAGGCTTGTCAGGCAGTACCTGGCTGCTCTTCAAGTACTATTTCCATATACTTCCTTGTTAAATGGTACACTGAATATGCAACTTTTTCTGTGATTTACAAAGTGACAATAAATTGTTTTAAGCTTCTTCCAAATTTCATGTTTTATTCCACATCTGTCACTGACATATGATGGATACATGTTTTATGTATGAACATAAAATTACAATATTTTTTTCTGCTCATTTTTCTCCTATTAAGAGGCAGCTGTGACATTGCACACAATACTTTAAATAGGTTGTTTTTTATTATACCTACATACACACATCTCATTTATTCTAGTTTTATGTGAATTGGTAAATATTGTCACTTGAGCAAAATTATACTGTCTCAAGAAACAAATCTAGTTTCTCTTGCTACAGTGTTTTTTGAAATTTTCATATTTAGTCCAATACTGTGAAATACAGTGACTCTTGTAGTTGCTAGGGGGAATATGTAATACTGTTTGGTTTTGGACTAAAACTTGCAAGATGGATTTTCAAAGAGGAGATATTTTCCTATATCACTTAGGCACTTGGAAAAATTCCATCCTGAATAATAATTCATAAGTAGTAAAGAAAATAGGCTATTTTTTCCACAGCAATGGTCTCTTCTGAACTAGATGGTTGTGCTAAGGATTAAATCTTACAAGCAAAAAGAGACAATGTTAGGAATATTCATAATGGGGGATGGGGGTGAACAAGCAAAAAATAAATAATGACCTAATAGAAATCCATAAATACTTTATGCTCTTGTTTTTATTAGTCTTAGTAATAGCTGCACTACAGTAATGTTTTCCTGAAGATAAAAGAACAAAGTGGCAGGAAGTCTTCTCTGTAGTAAATCATTATTGAACTTTGTTCATTCTGTTCAAAAACTGACCACAGCCTTGTCTCATTGAGGAAAAAAAAAAAAAAAAAAAAAAAAAAAAAAAGTAAAAATTCACAGAACCTGTTAACTCAAGACAGCTCAGTCAAAATACAAAGGCAAACGAAGGCATGACTGTTTTTTACCTTAGGGTATCTAGACAAGATTAACACTGTGCTTTCAATCTTGGGTGCTGCATCAAGCTTTACACGACTAATTGTAAATGATCAACACTAGAATTTTACAATGGTGGATGGTTTCTTTCTCTCTCACTAGTTTACATGACATGACCTATAGTAAATGACTGAAATTTTATGTCACTACAGGAAAATCACAGCTACTGCATCACGATAGAGCACTACTGAACAATCTGTCCCATTCTCTACACAAATGATGAAGTCTTGTAAACCAAACCTCACCAAATACCTCTTCAAGATTTGTCAAGCAATAGAGAACGCTGTGTTTTAAATGCAAGTAAATATGCATACACTTTTTTAAACACTTTACATTTAATATATTTCCTCCATACTAGCAAAACAATACAAATGTTTCCATATGTTCTGAATTTATATGGAAGAGCATAAATGTTTCTGATTTATTATCAACCTCAGAAAGGCAAAGCAATGTGATAGTCTGCTAAGGCACAAGCACCTCTCAGTAAAACATTGGGAACAACGTTGAAAGGAATATATTCAAAAATAAGTTTCAATAGTCCAAATATGCAGCAACATGTATGCCATAAGTAATGTTAAAAACATTTCTACCAATAATATGCAAATATCTGATTCTTAAAAGTTCTCTGTTTTCTTTGCTTCAAAAAATGATTGGAATTCAAACAGTCACATAATCCCAGATAAACATAATCTTTATATAAAAATGACATGGAGACACATAAAAGTGAAGAAACGATGTGTTTTATGCAAACTTTCTCATTGTTTTCCAAAAACTTTACAGGATACACTTTCTTCTGACATATTATCTAAGCAGGGGGGGAAAAATCTCAAAGTAATTGAACAAGCTAAAAAAAAGTTTCAGAAAGTAAAGGTGGTTGTAGAAGTACGGTGACTGGCAGATACACCACCATTTAGAATGGGAAGGTGGGCAAAGACTCAACTACAGATGAAAACAGAAAAGCAGGCATCCATCTCCAAAACAATGCCGGTTCACAACCATGTTTATGAAGTTACCTGCCATGTGTTTAAAACCCAAGCACAGTGTGCTAGACTCCGGATTAGCTCAGACAAAAGCAAAAACCTACACAACGAGCGCGACCGGCTAAACAAAGGTGGGTTCTCCCTCCTCCATCCCCAGGGAGTTTACCCGGGAGAAAACAACCCGCTGGAGGATCTAGCCAAAACGCCTCACCGCAGGAAGGCTGCCGGCACCCGGCTGAGGGTGAGGATGTTGCCTTCGGCCCCGAGGATAACCCAAGGCCGGCAGAGCCCGGGCTCGGCGGGGTACCTCGGACAGCTCCGCACTCACCGTCCTCGTTCTCGTCGAACACGGGCGCCCTGTGGGAGTGGCTACCCCCCATGTTAGTCCTCATCCCCCGCCGCCAGCATCCCGCGGGGCGCGCCGGCAGGCACCCCGGGGCCGGGGCAGCTGCTCGACCGACCGACCGCCCGTCCGTCCGTCCGTCCGCCCGCTGCCGCCGTGGTCCCAGCCCGGCCCGGCCCGGCCAGGGCAAGCCTCGGTAGGCAGGGTTAGCGGTCACCCTGCGACATGCCAGCGATCCGAGCGCCCCTGGCAGCGCTCGCCGCTGGCTCGCAGGGACTTGGACCGGCTCTCATCGCGGAGGGGCAGGGGAGGGAGGGAGTTAGGGGAGGAGGGAGGGAAGGAGGGAGGGAGGAGGCGGAGGTCCTGCTGCTAGTGCCTTTTGGTGAGCGGTAAAAGCTGGATCTACCTGGATCCTCGCGGATCCTCCCTCTGCGTTTTCTCCTCCCAGACCTCCGCTGGGGAGCGCGGAGTCCCCCGCAGGGTGGTCGGTATCTGTGCCCTGCTCTGCCCCGGCGACACCACCTGCTGGGGAGTGCATCAATGCCCCCCGGAAGAGCTGAGCACCACCAGCACCGGCACCGGCACCTGGGAGTTCCCGACACCCGAGGAGGGTGGGGGGTTGTGGGGTGCAAGCGCTGCCTTGGGTCGCGAATTTCTTTTTTTCCCTCCCCACTAAGGGCTGGGAAAGCGGGGGGGGCGGGGGGGGTAGCAGCGGGGCCGGTTGGCCGAACTTTCCCGAGTTCATAAAGGGGATGAGGAAAAGAGAGAAAATTTCTCTTCCCTTTCTCCTTCCTCTGGGACCCGCCCTCGTCTCCTGGGGAGCGGCGGCTGCACGGCTGCTTCGGGGATGCTCCGGCCCGGCACGGCCCGGCACGTCACGGCCCCCTACCGCCACCTGCCGGCCGGACATCCTCCGGCGATGTCCCCCGGCCTGGCGGCTCCGGTAGGACCCCGGCAGAAAGAATTGCAGGTGGTGTTTGCAGAGGGAAAAAGCCCGCCAGCCCTCGCTTCTGAAAATGTTACTGCCATTCACAGCTTTTCAGGTGAATAGGAACGATTTCTTGTGAAATTTGTGCCAAAGGGAAACAGGTGAAAAGCATATCTATTATTATTGTATTGAAGTTAAAATTTTGGGCGGTTCCTGTAGGGTAAACCCACAGAATAAAAACCCAATGGGAATAGCATTTTTGGTTTCTCCACAATGGGTGAAGAGATGAAAGTGATAGGAGCCAAATGATGTGTATTTTCGTATAAATGAGTAAAGAGGCTCTAATGTTCTCCTGTGGTATCTACCACCATTCTTTCAGAATAACTGTTTTTTTTGGGGGAAAAAAATCTATATAAAGTATGGGAACTTTCAGTCTCTCTTCTTACAATTTTAACTACCCGTGTTACTTGCATCACCTATCTTTGAACCCAACATAATCCTGCTGTAACCTTTCAGGGAAAGGTTGATTAGAATTGAATGCAGTGGGTGAGACTCTGAGCTGTGTGGCTGTGAGCTCAGAGCTTGCAGCATCTACAAATCCAGAGAGCTGATAAATTCAGAACTAGTGATATTTTTCCACAAGCAGACATGGACAGATTGTATCACCAGCTGATATCCCATACTTAATTATCTGGATTGCCACTATTTACATGTAAAAGTGTGTGCAAAATAAGGAAGCTTTCAAAACATTGATCCACGACTATTCATCTAAAATGTCTGGAAAGCATCACTTGCTCTTTGTTATCCTTTTGTTTATTACTTACCCATTCAAAGCTTTAGTCATCCAGTCAAAAAACAGAAGCAATATCATGTTACTGAGGTTATGTTCATTCAAGCAGATGATAGCAGTAGCATATAGAAATCACTGCCTTTCAGCATGGTGTTTTAAGTTAATCCATTTCCTTTTGCATTAGCAAAGGAGAACTGCATTTATAGTTTAGCACAGTTCAACTGCTAAGAGTTACCTTCTAACCGAGCCAAGGGCTTACATCCTGTTAATGTAATTGCTTAAATTCTTGTGAAAGGACTTTAAAGTGACATTCCAAATAAAGGGAAGAATAACTAATTTGCCAGTAAACTCCCAATCTTTCATGTGATTTTTTTGTGCACAAGAAACACATTCATAGAATACAGACATGGTATGAGCAGGAGCAGTTTGGGATTGCTTTGCATGCAGAAAATACGAAGTCAAAAAATTACTCCAAGCAGCATCCAAGAGTTACTCGATTTCTTTTTACATCCGACTTCCTCCTTATAGACTGAGAGCCTAATGAGTCTTCTGAAATGTCTTTCATGATTTCATATGACAAGACCCTCCATGAACCAAAATATTTCTAATGACTTGCAGAGCAGTGAGTTGTCTCTGTTCATTAAATAGTCATTCCTACTAGACTGACATGTCTTTTTGACTCCTATTTGGATTATTACAGCTTTTCAATTCATTTGCCCTTCATTTGTGTAAACTCCTGACATATTTAAACTTCAGCATAGCTAGGAGGTTAAGACAAACAGCACACTGTGTTAATGTGAGATGTGAAAAAATAACATATATTAATAAAGTATTGATGAGCCATTCATTCACGACTATATTGAGTTATCACGACGATAACTTTATGTTCCTCTATAACTCCTGCACTTGAATAGTGACAGATATTATCTTCACAGTCATCTGTAAAAACACACCCAAAAATGATCAATTGACAAGAACTGTGCTGTTCTAAAGGCAATACAATATATTCACTGCCACAGTGTTTTTGTTCGAAACAAAGATATGTTTGGACTACACTTACCAACTTCCTGGTAGCATCAGCATTTCTGCAGCTAAATCAAATGTTATTTTCTTAATGGTGTCCAATGGAACAGAGGGCATCAAGGCTAGATGTGTGCTCAAGGCTCAGCAAAGACTCAAGGAAATCAATGGCAATTTTCCAGTAATTTTAATATGACTAATATCAAGCTTTGAATATATAAGCTGCTTATTCACATGGTCCTGGACTCTAAACAGTCACATAACTTCAGTATCTTATTTATTTATTTATTTTTAATGCTATCAAAACAATCTGAATACCACAGCATCTTCTCCAAATTTAGCAACAGTTCTTCAGGAACAATTACTCATATGTTTTTCCAATTGCTTTTGTAAATCAAAAATAAGTCTGAAATCCCATATCAAAGCAACATATGTGTCAACAAAACTCTCTGAAGCCTGATTTTTTTTTCCAGAATAATTCAATATTTACTCTTCTGGAACAGAGATTTCTAAGCTACAAGAAGTCAAAATTTGTAAGTCTTTGAAGACCAGAACCAAATGCAAATTCCCATACTTATCTGCTCTCCTAAAAGATCACCAGGTTTTGCTTGAGATAAACCAAGTTCTAACCTTAAAAAGGTGTTTTATTTTTAGCGCATAAACACTGCATAGCATATGCAGAAACACAGTAGGAAAAAGGACATTTTAGTAGACTTTTTTTTCTTTTTTTTCTTTTTTCTTTTTTTTTTTCCCATAAATCAGAAGCTGCAATCAGCATGAATATCATTCTAAGACATTGTTTTACATTTTCATTTAAGACCTATGTTGTCTGGCTTAGATTAATAGTGATTTTTTTTTTTTTTTTCCAGATCTCCATGCAGAGTTAGCAATAAAGAAAATCCAACATGATTACACTCCTTTGTACCATAAAACTTCCCTTAGGGAATTTAGTAGTTTAAAGTCAGTAATTCTGTGATTACAGCTTTTGTATTAAAATGCTTCTGATGAGACTTACAGGGTGACCTTACGGTTCTTGATTTCAAAGCATATCCCGTTGATATGCTAATATTTGTAAATTGCAGAGTGTTTACACTGACATTTTGGAGTTTGAATACTACCCCAGAGTTAACAAATGAGACATTAAAAAAAAAAAAAGTATCTCATCTTTATGATTATGACTATTTTAAAATGAAATATGATGGGTTAAAAATAGTCCCTTTCCTGGAAACCAGTAGGGTCCCCACACGGAGCTGTTTACCTCTGCTTGCTTCTTTCCTGAAAAGAGTCAGAGTTGCTGCTGTAAGTTCTTATTGACTTGGCAGAGACAAAGAGCACAGCCGTGCTCATCAAGAGGAAGTAGGTTTTTTAAAGTGGGAATCTGTGAGGGAGGAGCACAAATATTACTGCTTTTCCAGTTCACCAGAACTACTAACTGGTGATGTTGTCAGCTTTGTTCTCAGGAGAAAGTCCAGGCAGGTTAAGGAGTTAGAACCCTTCCATTGTAGTCAAGTTCTCAGTTCAGCATGAAAATAGGACCTGCAGTTTAAACCAACTCCTTTCACTTTGCACTGGAGCACAGTAAGCTTGCTATAGCTACTTACCAGGGGGCAGCTAGGGCAGTGCTAAAGCTGCCACACTACTTCCAAATCACATCTGCTGCCCTACCCTATTCAGCCCACTAAGATGTGATTAAAGTCAGAAGATACTGAAATCAGAAAGAAAACTTTGATCTTTTCTGTAGTTCACTGTTGGAACATGCCCTCTCCCCTTTACAATTTGTGTTTTGGAAAATTTATGTATTGGGATTACTCAGTAAAGAAGCCAGCAATAGACAAGAACCCGAAATACACATTGACACCAACAGTTTTCACTCTTCAGGGTTGCTGTTCCCAAGAAATGTCAAAACCTATGTAAATTTCCTATTTCATCCCTGATGAAATAAGGAGTCCTATTTCATCCCTGGATGACTCTGAAAGAAATTGTTTCTCCTAAGGCTTTATCAGGAGGGTGTTAAAACACTGTAGCTGTATTGAGGTTTACCATGAGCAACAGTGAACCTAATGTGGTGGTTTTGCCGTGCTAGGCAGCTGAACACCACAACCGCTCTCTCACTCCCCCTCCTCAGATGAGGGGAAGAAGTAAGGTAAAGAACAACTCACGGGTTGAGATAAGGATAATTTAGTTAAAGAGAAAAAATATTATTAAGGAAATATTATTATTAGTTAAACAATTCAACTAAAGGGAAAAAAAAAGGGAAAGAGAAAGAGGGAGGGGGAAAGGGAATAACAAAACAAAACAAGTAAATGCTATGTGGAAGTGCAGAGGAAAGAAATTACTCTCTAATTCCCACAAATGAGCGATGCTTGACCACGTCTTTGAAGCAGGGCCTCAACGCACGTAGCCAGTGTTCAGGACGAGGACAGACGTTTTCGCAATTAACCCCCCCCTTCTTCCTTTTTCTACCTTTTATTGCTGAGTGTGACATCATATGGTATGGAATATCCCTTTGGTTGGTTTAGGTCAGCTGCCCTGGTGATGTTTCTTTCTCACTTTTTTGCCCACCCCCTAGGAGGGTCAGAGAGAGTCCTGGTGCTGTGCCAGCACTTCTCAGCAGCAGACACAACACCGGTGTGATACCACTGCTGTTCTAGCTACAAGTGCAGAGCGCAGCACTGTATGGGTGGCTGCAGGGAAAGTTAACATCCCAGCCAGACCCAGTACAACCTGGTATGCTCACACAAGTGTCAAGGCACAAGAATTAGTCTGAGCACAGATCAAAGCTCCCTTTACTTTGCTGGAGTTATGACCTTGCTAGATAGTGGTTTCATTTGGCTTCCCAAACTGCTCTCCCAACTGCTCCTTCCCCAGCATCCCTAACTCCTATCCCCAAGACAAATGTAAAGCATAATGAAGGTTTGAGCAGATTTTGAACCAATCCCACTATGTGTCATCCAGGCATGCATATGCAAGAAGTCTTAGAGGGGTTTGAACCTTTCCCTTAGAAAAGTTAATGGAGTATGGAATAGACTTGTAGCCATGTTGTGCAGAAACAAATCCCATGGCCAGATTGTGAGTGTGTCTGCTCCCATCCTCCATTTTACAGCAAGACCAACATTCAGTAAGTTTTATAAAAGGCTGCTAGCCAGCTGCTTCACTTGCAGCAGCTTCACTTGCATCAGTGTGTTCTCGGCACAACTTTAGCCTTTACTCAGAGACCTTCCGTATGCTGAGACTTGTTTCAGGAGAGAAAGAAAGTGTCTGATCCCAGCTAAGCTTCTGCTGAAAACACCAGGGTTCACTGATCTTACGCAGTTCTAATATTTCATACCAGCAGACTCCAAAAAATTGCTAAGGGTCAAAGTCTCCCAGATGCAACAAAATTTCTGGTAGATCAATGGAATAATTCCAGCTTTTCTGCCCTGCATTTCATTTACAAGTTCCAGAGAGTGCAAGGGTTTCAGCAGCTTTGTGTCCACAGTAGTTAAGAGCACTGCATCACAAACATCACTGGGCTGGCTTTCTTCCTCACCTCTAGCAGATGCACTGTGCTCATGCTGCACGGTTTCCTGGAGAAACCTGGGGTTTCCTGGAGAGCTAAGCTTGGGAAATCACAGAAGGCCTTGACCTCAGCATTACAATATACATTACAATAGGTTACATAAAGTGATGTATTAGAAACAAGAACTATTTCTTTGTACAAAACCCAAAATTGTTAAGGAGGGGAGAATACATTGGGGACCAAATTGCAGGAGCTTTGGGTTCAGATTTCTAAGTTTTAGTCTTACTTTCCTCGCTACAAGAAGGACATCGAGGTGCTTGAGCGGGTCCAAAGAAGGGCGACGAAGCTGGTGAGGGGCCTGGAGAACAAGTCCTACGAGGAGCGGCTGAAGGAGCTGGGCTTATTCAGCCTGGAGAAGAGGAGGCTCAGGGGCGACCTTATCGCTCTCTACAGATACCTTAAAGGAGGCTGTAGAGAGGTGGGGGTTGGCCTGTTCTCCCACGTGCCTGGTGACAGGACGAGGGGGAATGGGCTAAAGTTGCGCCAGGGGAGTTTTAGGTCAGATGCTAGGAAGAGCTTCTTTACTGAAAGGGTTGTGAGGCATTGGAACAGGCTGCCCAGGGAGGTGGTGGAGTCACCACCCCTGGAAGTCTTCAAAAGACGTTTAGATGTAGAGCTTAGGGATATGTTTTAGTGGGGACTGTTAGTGTTAGGTTAGAGGTTGGACTCGATGATCTTGAGGTCTCTTCCAACCTAGAAATTCTGTGATTCTGTGATTATCATACATCTTTTATCTATACAATACTCTGACACCAGCCACGTAATAAAAACTGAATACTTTACCTGTATGCACAGCAAACACAATTCCAGACAGCATCAGCTCTAGAAACAGTCTTCAAACCACTGGAGTCTCTCAGAAAATGCAATAGTCTGTAGAAATTAAGTCAACTTCCTGTGTGTATTCAAGGAGTGAAAAGAAATTGAAATTACTGGAATCAGAGATCAGGAATGGCTGCAGCTCCAGAACTGCTGGCCCCAGTTCAGACACATTACTACCGAGTCATGCTTTTGCAATTGGCTTTAGTCATAGCCTGATCAGGTCCCTTATGCCTATCTCATGATTTGATGCTGTTACACTAAATCACAGATAAACCCTAAGCAATTTTTAATGCAGTATATAGCTGAAATCACTTAAAATAGAAACATTTTTATTCTTTTCTAGCTTTTACCCATTTCTGTTAAATTCAGTTTAGTATTTGTTATGTATTTCCCTCAGAACAGATATAAGATGGCAAAGTTTGTTTTTGTAAAAAGATGAAAGTTTTTTTGTAAGTTCCTTCCTTGGTATGATTGAAGGTTTGAAGACCACTGAAAGAGAAAGCAAAATTCTGTGTCTGTTCTGTAATCAGAGCACGGTCAAGATATTAGCAGTTTTAAGCAAAAATAAAATAAAATAAAATAAAAAATAAAATAAAATAAAATAAAATAAAATAAAATAAAATAAAATAAAATAAAATGCTGATTATTGGTCGTCACTGCATGTAGGTACATCAATAAGAAGCAGGGCAAGACATTTTATGTCTGTACAGGTATTGGTGATAGCCTGATGTTTTATATTTGGGATGTCAGAACAGGATCTTTCTAAACCAGTTGAGGATGTAAAAACATATGATAAAAGACTTCAGAGACCATAAGACCTCACTGTGTTCAATTTACTGTAACATCATGTGCTTGAGCATGACAAAATTCAGCTTGGGCATGAAACTGAGACCAGGGACTCCCAAGTTCCACTCCTGCTGCTCATGATTCGCAACCACTGCACACGTCTTTACACCAGGGATTATTTTATTTTTTTTTTTTCAAATTAGAGTACTTGCAACTGAGGAATGGGCAAATGAAACATCTGAAGTATATTCCTTTTCTTTAGGGAGGCAAACTGGTTCCACTGACAGGTTGGGAAAAGTATGTGTTGCTGGAGAAGAACAGGACAATACAAGAGCAGACAAGACATATACAGCCCCTGAATGTCTCCTGAACAACACATTGGCTTGTTCCCAACATAAATGCTAAAAGAACCTATTAGTAACCCATCATACCTCCTGCCTCTCCCCACAGTAATTATTCTGAAAGAGGTCAGATTAGACCAGTGCTTCCTTGAGCAGTCTGTTCTGGGTGCCCTGCTGCTCTGAGCTGCAACCATTTTCCTGCAGTGAAACAGCCCAGCTGCTCTCTTTCACAACCCATACTGGCCTCATGTAGTTTATGTTCCCCTCAGTCTTAGCTGTTTAATAAGCTTTACTGCTTAACGATTTTTTTCTTCCCTTCTTCATGTAATAAAGCTATATCTGGTGTACTGGGGATTCTCTGTTAATAGCTTGTCCTATTGTATTTTGTCACATCCTTTCTTGTGACTGGCAATTTATCAGTAGTATTGATTGATGTAAAATTATAGACTTCCCAATCTTTCCTAGCCTTCAGAGTGTCTTTTAAGAACTCAGAAAGTAGCTCAAGTGATGAAGAGTCCTACTTAGCAGAACAGTTAAGGGGCTGTTCTTTTAGAGCTATTACATTTGGGCTATTAAAGCAAAACACCAAATAAAGGCACTGGGGTGACTTACAGCTCTCTTGCTTCTTTTATTCTCAGGATTATAGCACACATTCTCTCTCTCTCTCACTCTCTGCCTTTCTTTCTTTCTCTCTCTCTCCCTTCCTTCCTTCCTTCCTTCCTTCCTTCCTTCCTTCCTTCCTTCCT
>NC_048896.1:83274104-83321380 GCF_011077185.1 Oxyura jamaicensis | reverse complement strand
CTTCCTTCCTTCCTTCCTTCCTTCCTTCCTTCCTTCCTTCCTTCCTTTTCTTCCTTTCTTCCTTTCTTCCCTCCTTCCCTCCTTCCTTTAATTTGGACATAAAGCACTAAAACAGCTCAAGATATAAATTCTCAATTCACAGATAAGAAAATATAAGCTCATAATTTGAAAGAATAAATCATCTGCTGAAGGTCACATAGAAAGCCCATGTTAGTTGAGTTTTGTTCAAGGGGGTATGTACTGGGCCATGATGATTTTGTACACCAAGAGCTGAGTAATAAAAGAAAGAAAAATCAATATTTCACAAAAGTGGCACCTGAAGGAAATGTTATCAAATTTAATTAGATTTGTCCAATAAGTAAAACCATTATTTGCTGAATATCCCATTAAAGCTATTTGCTAAAATTTGTCAGAGCAGAGTAAAGCCTTGACAGATGTGTCCATGAATTGTTCAAGCTTGCAGCAAAGGGGCAAAATTCACATTCAAATTTACAGAACCTTTAGACAGAGTTTGAAGGTTGCTGTGTGTCTGCTGAGCAATATGGATGAGAACCCCAAATTTTATAAGTGTTCTAGAAATTAATAATTTTACCATTTTCCACTACCTTAATTGCTTAGAAGTTAGAATATAAACACTTTATAATAATTTTCAGAAAAAAAAAAAAAAAAACTACAAGACTGTAGCTGACAGAAAGATGTCTAAGAGCTGTATATTTTCCTCTGGTTTGTTTGTTTTACCAGTCAGATTTAATCACATCTCTCTCCCTTAGAAAGAGATTTGCTGCACATTCATTTTTAACACATACACACTACAGCATAATCAATGCAATAGGAAGGCAAAAGAAACAAGGTAGGAGGCTTAAACATGTTTTGGGAGTTAGGCCTACTAGTGTTTGAGAGAGACATGGTTTTGGAAAGTGAAAAATAAGTTAACTGCACCTGGTAAAACTAGCAGGAGTTATGTATATGGCACCTTGCAATTTACCTTGGGTCTGCCCTGCACCAGCTGGTAATACAGATACAGAAGATGTCTCCAGGCTTCCTACGGCCTGGCTTCAAAGAGGCTTTAGCCCCTGTTTCCTGTGTTGTGTTTGTTGTTGTTGTTTATTTTTGGTTCATTTTGGTTTTGTTTTTTTGTCCTCCACTGAAATTTCTGCCACTATATCACGGACATGCAGCAGCATATCAGTGGCTGACTGTGGAAAAGTACTTGTTCTTTCTTTCTTTCTTCCTTCTTGAAAAAAAAAAAAAAAAAATCCCAAAACACAGCTTATGGAAAAACAAGTTGGTGGAGTCTCTGGTATATACTGACCAGTCAGCATTTGGTTCTGTTTTACATTCCAGGATTATCTCAAATTGTATTAAAAAAAATGTTCAAACAGAAAATTGCATAGAAGAACCACAAGCAGCAACCTTTTGGATGTCTTCAGTACAGTCCATATACGCAGGCCACAAGCAGACTATATCTGTATCCATCAGCTGACTTTAGCAACCCGTCAGCTGTGGGAAATGAACCTGACCCCTGAAGATAAACCTGCAGGATAACATACATTCACAACTGCAATTTTTTTTCTCATTAGAGTACAATTGGACACAGTTTGGAATAGTCATGCTTAGTTAGTAAGGGGAAGGAATTTTTTCCACACAGGGTAGTCAGAGCAGAAGTGGAAAATCAGTTATGTCCATCATAATTGTGGTTTTCTAAGATCTCCAGTGTTTGCAGCCCTGTAGATTCCATTGATTTGATGCTGTCATAAGACCTTATTATGTAAAAAAATTATTTAGATACAATAACATTGTTTTTTGTCTGAGAAATCTGTGATGACATTTTAAAGAAGCAAACTAATGTCAGTTTTTATTCACATGGTAATTATGCTTTTGTTTAAAGATAATTTAAACATTTAAAAATGCATTTTAAAATTAAAAAGCAATTAAACTTTTAAACAATACTAGTCTGCTAAAGTATCATTTTATATATCACATATTCTTCCAATTTTTCAGGAGGCATCTGTCAGGACAGAAGAGGAAAAAATGCCCAACGCAGAATGGGCTCATGACAAGTTTCTCCTGCTCTGATATAAAAATTAGACTGATGACAAACTGCTCCAGATTTATTATTCTTCAGACCTACTGCAACCTTCACATTGTCCTTATCACCCTTTATGTTCTACATATTTCAAGTCTTTCCTTACATTCTTTTTTTATCTTCCTACACCCTTCTATAAACAAGAAAGGAGGAAATCTAGTGCAGCTCTATATTCTAAAGTATTTTCAACATCTGGTGGCATGATGTAATGTGATATTTTTGTATGAATTTGTGATTTTACCTCTTTTTAAGTATACCCCTAGATATGGCACCAGCTTCTCGCAGTACCTTTTTTGGGGTGCATATGAAAATGGCTGTCTCTTCTGCTTCTCAGCAAGCATTTAATAGTAGGAAGTTACTAATGGTCTCACTGCTCAACAAACACGTATGCTCAGAAGTAACAACAACCTGCAGCATCTACTCTGTCTCTCTGTCTGTATAATGAGAGCCCCATTGTGCCTTCAGCTGTAAAACAAGGCTACAGCAGTTACACTAATAGTGAACTGGAAGCTAAAGAAATAAGGGTGGAGAAACCATGGTTTCTTCCTCCGTTGATTGGAAGAGAAAATTTGATTAATATCAATGAAAGCAGCTTTTCAAGGCTGTTTCCTTTGGTACAAAGGTCCCCAAAAGTCAGAGTCTCTTCATATCTCCTGAGAAACATGAGGAATTCTCAACTTCCCGTCAGAGGACAATCGTGTTTCCCACAACACGGGCCTGGGCCCTCTGCCCAGAGAGGAGAAACACTGCAGCAGGACTATGGGAAGGAGCAGAGGTTACCACAGGTAGGCAAAATACAAATATTTGGGTTATTTTTCTGCAGGAAAAAAAAAAAAAAAAGTTTCAACTTGCTTATCTGTTTTGTCTCAACTCAGTTTGCAGCCTTTGTCTTGCTGGGCTGGGAGATGGTGATTTGGGATTTGAAACACATTTGTGTGCCTGAATGAAGTCAGAGCATGCTTGCTTGGAGGGAAACGTGTTACTTGCGTTGCTTGCTGTGACGCTGCTGCTGTTGATTGAAAGGAGCCTGCTGTGGCTTACTGCTGAAATTACGGGAATCTTCAATAGAGTGGCCGACAGCCCTCACAGGGGGAAAAAGCATAGAAGGGAAAATGCTAAGGTAAAATTATGTTGGTGGCAAGGCATGTTGTTTATATAAACTGTTCCTGCTATGAGCCCAGTAGTGACCTTTTCTTGCATCAGTCAGTGGGGCTTATTTCAGGCAAGGAAAGTATTTTTGAGTGTGCTCACAAATGGGGATTTTGCACAAGTCCTGGTGGTTTCCATCAGGGTCCCCACCTGAGGACAGAGTAGCAGCAAGAGTGCTAGGGGCCAAACCACTTCAACCCCATAGATTCACTGCAGTTTATAGGGTCTGGCAATAATTTGAGAACCAGTAAACACTGCCTGTGCTCTCACTGATCTTCCACATAACATTCTCTGTTCCTCTTCTCTCCATATTTCTTCTGATCTCTTCACATCACTAAGTACTCAGTGCCTACCTCACTGGAGTCCTCAAACACTTGTCTGACACAGACACTAACAACCATACCAGTAGTTTTGCTAGAAAATGTCATCTTGAAATTCAGCACAAAAGCATTCCAAATATCCTCTTTTTCAAAAAGTCTGGCAATCAGGCTTCTTAACTGGTTTCAAAGCAGTTTGGTTTTTGCTGATCACTGAAAATTATTAGGCCAGAAGACAGGAAAGAAAAATGGTCAGATTCATATAAATCATAGTAACAAATGATACAATATAAGAAACAATCAGCTCATTTATTCTTATCTTTTCTTTACATGCAGCCTGAACCTGCTACCTAGCTCACTACCTGCTACCAAGTGAGTTAAGGTATGTTCAGTTACAGAATACATACATTCTAAAGCAGTGGAGTTGTGCATGCTTAAAAGACTTAAAAGAATTAAAAGAATGTGGTAGTATATTTTTTCCCTGTATTTTGGGCAATCATTTACTCTCTTGCCAAAAAGATTATGTATTTTATTTAGGCAGTGTTGAATGTAGTGTTTACTTGCTGTATTCATGCAGTACTTGGTCACCAGTGTGACTCCTCTCTCTCAGTTCTTTCTGTACTCTCCCACTTCCCTGTGCCCTCGGGCTTCTCAGGGTAACTTGGCAAAACACCAGCTCACAACTTTTCCTCTTCAGTCGTTAGTGCCATCAAGGTAGAGGCCACCACAGAGAAATTAATTTTTGTCAAGTATGTGGCATGTACAGTCCAGTGGCTTGCATTGGACAAAAATTCCAGTGCCCGACAAGCCTCTTCTAATGTAGCCTCTTCTAATGTATGATGGACATCAGTGTGACAGCTTGCCAACAGCACAGACTGAGCTAGGGCTTTCTGAAACAGAGTACATGAGCTGGGGCAGGACAGCTAAGTGCTGCATTTGGGTTCTGAAAAAGCTCTCTCTTCTCTGGGCCAGGTGTCAAAGAGGTACTAGCATTGAAGGATTTACTTTTCAGGTTTAGACCCCAACAGGAGAAATTGTTCAGAAACACTGACACAGTGAATGTGCTGTTTAAATGTTGGCAGATAAAATAAATTACATAAGCAGCATTTGTACTTATAAGAACTGTTGGAGGAAAAGCTGGCCAGCCCAAGTGCCGTAGGTATGAAAAAAAAAAAAAAAAATACAAAAAATAAAATTTTTTTTATTTGTTTTGTGTGTTTTTTTTCAAGGTTAAATAAAAAAAAAAATAAATAAATAAAAAAACTTTTTTTTTTTTTTAACCTTGAACAACAACACACAAACCAGATACAGACTTTTTCAGAGGTTTGTGAACTGCCTGTGTGAATGATTAATACCAGAAGAGGTAAAACACTCAGGAACACAATGTGGGGAACAATGCTGTCTTGGAAAGGAGAGATATTTGATTACATTCTAAATCTGCTATTTGAAGTGGGAATGATTCATTGATGCCAGTAGATGCCAGAGCGAGGAATCTACCATGTTAACACAGACATTTTTCACTTATTGATTTCATGAAACAAGTAGTAAGCAAGGCATGCAATTTCCAGACAAGGAAAATCTATGGCTATTAATGGATGTAAGAAAATAATCTTGGGAGAAAAATGACAATAGGTTGAACAAATTGTGCAGAGGTTACAGCAAAGTTCTACAACCCAGATATCATCTTTTCACCACGTTTGCACAGCTTCTATCTCAGTGGGTGTCTTGATCTATGACTTTGGCCCCTAAGCTGTAATCCATATAGCAGTGGTAACAACATATGTCATTTGGAAATTAGTCTCAAGCTCTCAGCAGCATAGGAGATAATCACATTTAATGTCTTATTCTGTGTTTCAAACATCCTCCACTAAGTTACATTAACACTATGCTTCATTCCCTTGCTTGAGGCTGTGAGCCAAAAGACTAAAGAAATTACAAAAATAAAGTACACATAAACATAAAGAAGCAAAAAATTATTACATTCCTTACATTCCCTAAGGCATGTATTCTTCAGGAAGGCCAATGACCACATGGTTTGTTAAAGATGATTCTGAATTATTCAGTAAAATCTCCAACACAAAGTCAACCATAGCATAACTTGCTTGACTAGGCAGTTGCATGTAAGTATTTGTCCACAGTGTTTTCTGCACAGTTTTTCCTACCACCTATGCTGTAGACACATGCTTGCATATGGTTTTAAATAAAAGGGTACTTTTAGTGAATTCAGTAGTATGTCTAAATTCATGTTGGTGTAAGTGTTTTGCTGGCTGTGGGCCTTGGGTTCCCCCGAAAGAACAGCTTCTCCTTTTAACCAGTAAGTTCTTTTTTTTTTTTTTTAAAAAAAAAAAAAAAAAAAAAAAAAAGTCAACATCAGATCAGATGCTGTTCTCTGACACAGCTGAAACTCCTTCATGTGTTGCACTGGAAATTCAACCAATTTCACTAGCTCTATGTGACGAATCTCTCAGTACCAGCAGTCTAATCCAAAATTAGCTGGTGTTTCTTCCAAGAAGACAATTCTCACACCTACTGTTCAATGCCAGTTTAAGCAGCAGAACAATCCTAGGGGAAAGAAGCATCGTCATTCACATTAGTCTTACCCTAGTTTTTAAGTATCTGCTGTATAATTATTAGAATTTTTTACTAACAAAAATTTGAATGTTCAACACAGGCATGGTCCTTGCCTCTCTTCTGCTACGTGTTAGTTTTACCAAAGTCACACAGGCTTATTTACCAAAAATGTGTCCTAAAAGAGGCAAAGCTCTCAGCCAGAGGGAGAATGTGAATGATGGGTAAAATAAAGACATACAATGTGTTCCCCCTCTTCAGTGGCCATTCAAGACGGGACCTTCTGGCTCTTCCTCTGCTCTGCTGCCCCTTGAGTCTGTTGTTAGTGGAGAGAGCAGCAAGGAGGACAATTCAGGCATAAGGAGAGGTCCTCACAGGCCTTGCTTGGGCAGCAGAGGTGGGAAGGCTATCACTGGGACTGGTTGCAAAACCATGTGTCATGGTTTGGCCTCACATTTGTTCATCCAAGTTGTCTGTGTCCAGCCCACAACTCCTTGTCTTTCCTTCCTGTGGTCGGAACCCACAAAATAAAGTTGAATAAATAAAAAGTTGAATAAATAAAAGTTCAATAAATAAAAAAGATAAATAGTTAAATAAGAGTTCAACAAAGTTTAAAAAGTAAATGCTAGAACATTCAGTTTAAGACCAACGCTGGCCTAGGAGTAGCTCTGTTTTAAGGCAGAAGCCAACTCCTAAGCAGGGGTCAGACTCTGACAGTTGTAATCATTTTCCCATATCTGTTGTCCTATTGCTGACATTAGCTGCCAAGGGGGTGCCAGAATCTGGTTCCATCTCAGTTGAAAATAGAGGTTGACTTTTCTCTTAGTTCTACTTTCAGTGAGCAAAAAGAAAACATTGCTTGAATGAATAAACACACATCTATTTCTTCTCTCATCTTGCACCAGTTATCCACCAGTCACATGCTGGATGTTCACATCGCAGAAAATCTTCAGCATTTTTTAATTTTCATTCATGTTAACAATTACTGCTGGCCATGTCTGTCTCACGCATGAGGAAAACAAATAAGTGTCGCATATGCAAATCATTTTCCTCTTTTTTTTTTTTTTTTTTTTTAGCTCTGACATGGCCAGAGAGTGTCCTTGTGCATTGCTCTCCATGCTGAGAAAGTGCCTGTGTTGGTTCACTGCCTCAGCTAGTAAAAACAAAGAAAAATGTGAAAAACACAATCCAACATGCCCTGAAGTTCAGACCCCAGGCACAGTGCTGTTTTTTTCCTGTTCAAGGTCTGAATTCTTCTAATACGGTTCCTGTGTGTGCATAGGGGTGTGTGTAGTTTGGCTTCAATATTTCCTGAAGGAATGTGTCCGCGCAGCTAAACAAAATACCTCCCTGTGGGCAGCTTGTACTTTACAGTGCTGCAGAATGGAGAGAAAATCAGATTTGACAAAGACAGAAAAGAAGTACATTCTGCTAGGATATAAAAAAAGGTTCATGCTTGACATCATTAATGGTCAAATTATAACATCAAAAAATAGTGTTTTACTCTAGTGCATATAGATCAGAAGCCCTGAAACCCTGCCTGTGTCTTTTGGAAAAGAATGGGAAATAAATACAGGAAAATAATCAATATTTTCTAGCTATAAAAAGG
The DNA here is from genome assembly GCF_011077185.1 of Oxyura jamaicensis. Classification (NCBI taxonomy): domain Eukaryota; kingdom Metazoa; phylum Chordata; class Aves; order Anseriformes; family Anatidae; genus Oxyura; species Oxyura jamaicensis. The sequence continues at coordinate 83,313,651 of NC_048896.1, read as the reverse complement.
CTATGATCAGGCACCTTTTCCAAACCGCTATTTAAACATGTTCCACATGCTTTGTAAGTCCTTCTCCTCCCCTGAGGTTTGGTCTGTTAACAAGGAGGTGTATTAAATACAGATGAAGAAAAAGATCAGCTCGGGGCTTTTCCTCATGCTTGCAAATGCTGATTCCTCTTCAGGGCTACTCAGGCCAGACACCAGGCCTCTCTCAATGAGGACTCAGCATCCCCAGAGAGTAAAAAATGCATTTAGCCTTCTCCTAGCAAGTTCAATAGTCGATAGCAAGGCTTAGGCAATCTCACTAAAGATTTTGTTGTCATTGTTCTTTCTCCTATCAAAGTATAAAGCTAAACCGAGACAGTTTATTGGCATCAGGAACTGACACACTGTGTTTGGAAACATAACTCTTCTTTCATAAGTGTGTGAAGCAGAATCAAAGAGTCGGCTTTGATCACTTTCATACTTCCCTGAATGTTGTTTGGTTTCTTTGACTCTATTCGCCCCATTTCTCTTTGGTGTCAGAGTGAAAGTGGTCCAGACAATGCTATTATTCTCTGCCCGGCACATTGTTTTATTACAGAAGCACATGTACCTAAATTATGCAATAGGAAGAATTGAAACTGAGTCTTTTTGATGTGAACAAAGTTGATGCCAACCTTTTTGTTAGTGTACAATTAATGAATTAAATGGGTTGATGTTCTGAGCGTGGTTTGTGGTGTGGCAGCTGCTGTACTGCCTGTACATGTGCTTCTCACATTCCCTGGGAGCAAGCCCACCCTTTCTGAGAGCACTGTGTAGCCATGTACAGCCACTTGAACAACAGTTTAATGCTGTATTCAGACTAGGTTTCAGCAGGACAACCATAATTCTCTGGTCAGTGCATTACCAGATCCTTCTCTAGGCTGAACAAGGAGGCCTCAGACTCTGTTTCAGGCAGGTATGAGATCTCTCCTAGAAGACCATGGATGATTGCTTTATGCCTTTGGAGGTTCAGTTCTCTTATCAGCCAAATTGATGTCTACTGGTCAGCACTCGAGGCAGTGCCAAACTCAAACTAGCACAGCAGCAGAGCTTCCAGCTTTCCTTGGCTTTGCAGGCCTTGTGTACCTGAATTTCTACACTTAAGACCAATGCGGATGTGTATGTGTGAGGCTGTCTAAGGGATCACCTCACTTTCTATCCCTATTACAAAACTTCCATGTGGTAGCTGTGGAGAAATGGACTATAAGGTAGGGTGGGATGGGGTTTGAATGCCCCAAGCCAAGGAGTCCACAGCTAGCTTCACCAAGACAGCAGGACAAAGACTCAAACATTGGAAAAATAATGGGGTATCAAGGAAAGGGAGGTAGAAGAGAAGGATACCCATGTTGGCCCATCTTTTCCATTCACTGATTATTCTTGCTCTTCTTTCTGCCATCCCCAGCAGTCTGAATTCTTCTTTGACCTCAAGTAGTCAAGTGTATACAATATTCCAGATGAGCAGACCCCTGCTTCTACAATAGTGACAATATCCCTGTCCCTGCTTGATACAAAACTTTTGACCTGTCCTAAGATTATACTAATCTTTTCATTGCAATTCTGATTTTGTAGCTTATAGTCTTTTTTTTTTTTTTTTTTTTTTTTTTTTTTTAATCCTCTACCATTGTCGGATAATGAGCTCCTGCATTACAGGAAAATTTTATGCAAAAAGCATATAGCCAAACACATAACAATTATAGCCAAACACATAACAATGTTGGATTTAATATTTTCCTTTAATTCAGTCTTTACTGATCTTTATTTTTTTCCTTAAGATATTCTGATCTTCTACATTCATACTGGCTCCTATTTTTTTGTTGTTTTTAAGCTAAGTCAGTAGTAGGGTATATGGTAATATACGTCACAAAGATAGCTCATAATTAATATAGTAAAGATAATATTATGACCATGTAGTTTTTGTGTAACCAGGAAGTCATTATTTCATGAAAACTGCTTGATCATGAGGTAGATGATGAATACATTAACTCTGGATAATTTAAGGTAAACAGACAAGGGTTTTCATAAATATTTACACAAGATTATTGGAGAACCAGGCAGCCTTTTCTCCTCTTGAGCACTCACACATGCTTTCACCCTTTTGGGACTATTTCTCTCCAGGAACAATGTTGTAACAAAGAACATTTAAATTACCTCTGCAAATTTTAACATGACTTTACTCTTGTATACTCTATGTATATGTATATCAGAAGGACACTTTACATTTCAAAAGCAACACGTTTCTCACAGTTTTTTGAAGAGAGCTTCTTATTTCACAAGAGCTTCTCATTTGCAAGGGTAGCCTCAGCTCTCAGCAAGAGAGATCACTGCAGTGACTCACTAGTTCTCATTGCTGATAAGATTGCTTTTTGCCCCAAATGCAGTTTGCTTGGATTTCAGCTTGGGAAACTTCTTTAAATTCATCAGTGACTTTGCCAGCTAGACAACGACAGCATCAGAGTGTGAATCACACCATTTCAATGGGCTGATTGTGAAATAAATATGAACAGGAACAGCAGGGGGCTGGCTTTTCTTTAGCAGTCACAGTTTCCTTTTCACTATATGCCCTTAAAATGCCCAGGCAGCCTATTAGCAGAGGGAAAGATTGATAGAATTGCATTTACATTTTAAATCAAGCCAAGTTCTCACTTCCCCAGCCACGACCCTTCTAAAACATCAAACTAACAAACAAACAAAAAAAATCAAAACAAAAAGAAAAAGCAGCAGCCAAATAGAAAGGAGGAAAATAAATGTTAATTTGCTTAGTCTGCTAATGGAAATTAGCTTAATAGTCCCAAGTTAAAAGTATCTGTGTTAAATACGTTGTCTTGTTCTGCACATGAAAGGCGTAGCACTGCAACTGGGGTGATTCGTCACTCAAAATATTCCTATTCATGCAGATCTCAGTGAAGACACAGTTGTGTCAGGTTTGTATCATTATTTCTCTTTTGTTTTGGGAATAATTATAATGGAAAACCAAAGCTTTCTAAAACTGTGCATATGAGTAGGTGCACTGGTCTGGAGAAAGTCCCCCAGGCCACCCTAGGATCTGAGTCCTTGTGTGACTCCAGTCTGTGACCATGAACATCAATCCCTTTCCTGGCACCTGCTGCTCTGGACACCCCAAGCCAAAGTGTGCTGGGTTAACACACATGGCAATGGACGGGTCCTCTCTGAGAAGCTACCTATGAACCAGCTGTGCAGGTAGGAGAGAGGCCTGTTTGGCACCTCATACTTGCAGATGTTCTGCAAAGTACCTGCTGAACGTTACCTCCACCTAGCTAGCACACCCAGCTAGAGCATTTCTGGCATGGATGGAGCAACATTTCACGTATCTTCAACTGTTTCTTTTCTTAGTCATCTAACTTAAACAAACACAAAGTAAAAACACACTTGCAAGGACATTTAGTCATCTGGGAATTCATTGCATGTGGTTCAGAAGCAGGAGGAGACTGTTTTTCCTTTTTTTTTATTTTTATCAAAATTTAAAAGAGAAGAGTCACGATGAAGAAAGAAATTCAGGTTTAAATGATAATTTCATCTGAAAATCAGTCTGTGCTTCTGACATGCTCAGATAATTATTTTTCCTTTCTTTCAAGGCAAGATGACAAAACATAAATATAATGATAAGCTTAGTAATTTTCTTAAACAGAATGAAACTCCACTTATTTTTATCACTTTTAGATTTTACCAAGTAGAGCAGATCATCAGCAATATCACTTTATTTATATATTTCTGTGCCACAGAAGAGTATTTACAGCTGTACAGGGCATTTGTCATGTTGTTTGGTTTAGGGCACTGACAAAGATGGCTTTGAACCTGTGTCATATCTCCAGCAAACAGGACTCTGAAAGGTAATGCTTTCTGTGAGAAAGGAGAAATAATGCATCTGATGGAGTGAATGTAAGTTTAAATCTAGGGTGAGATTGTGGATCTGAAGGAGTCTGAGACTTGTGTCATTGATTTTGGTGGGGGAAGGATTTCTTCCATTATACTTAACCTTAAAATGTGAAAAGCGCTGTATAGAAATGAAAGCAGAACTATGGAGATGCATTGTATTACATGGACCCATGCTTTCCCTTCTCAGCCAGCTGAGACAAGAATTTATTTTACCTTGCAGTTGTGCTAGTCTGCTGGAAGAGCTGCTGTTCTCATCTAGAACTACACAGCAACATAAGCTTTGACGTTTGCAGGTTTCTAGGCAAGAATAAATAGAAAACTGAGTGTGCCAGCATGCTAAGGAGCTACTGAAATGCTACTGCGCAGGCTGTAGCTCAGCAGAGAAGCCTCTTTGGATTCCTGTTTGACTTGGACTGGGTTGTTATTAAGGGCTGCACTTTTGGTCTCATCCATTTATTTTCTTCTGGCAACATAATGCTTCTGAAAGGTGCAGGAATACCAATCCTAGAAAATGAAGTTGTTCATTTCCTTACAGATTAACTATGTCATAGACAAGAGATCCTTGGAGGGACACCTTCTGAGAACAGATAGCTCAGACCTCATCTTTTTTCAGCCCTGGAATTCCCCCGTGGGTTGGTATGGCAGATAAATTTGGTAGATGAACATGCTTAGTCGCATGGCCTCTGATGCATTCCTTGCCAGCTGACATCATTTTTCATCGCAAGTGTAATTAGGGAGGGTGGAATGCTGACCAGCAACGATAAGACCTTGAGCTATCTGCCACATTTGCATATGTAAGTTGAGAGAAAAGGGGAAGAAGGGGAGAGTAGAGAAGAAAAGCATGAATAACTTGCTTTTACTGCTGAACATTGCTCTAAATCTGAACAAGGGTTTCTTCCCAACATCCTGCTTCTGAGGTTGTAATTTAGGATAGCTCACACATGTGAGCCATCGAAACCCAGATGGAGGCAGAGGCATGCTCTGCTGCTGAAAGCATCCCTGGTATTGCACTGGAGATGCCTGTGAGCCACTTAGAGGTAAAACTGTTTTTTTCTTAGCAAGGCGCTGAAGGCTTAAGGCTCTAAATCCTGCACTAGTTGAATCAACAAACCTTGCAGTCACTGAAAAGAGTATCGTTGGCAGGGCTAAAACCACATAATCTCCTGTCTCCCTGTCGTTAATGTCCACATTCTCACAACCTCCCAGGGAAGTGCCATCATCCCCATTAGACAGGCAGGAGCTGGGACCTAGACAAGCCCAGGTGATGCCTGTACTGCCATGAGAGCAGCTTGTGAGGACATCTCTGGGCCATCCTAGGAACAATGTTGACACTGCACCCAGGGGACAGCAGGAGCTTGCTGCCCTAGCCCTGCTCTAAGGCAACGGTTCTTTGTCTAAGAACAGGCTTTGGGGTCTGTTTCCTCAATATACTTGTACATTTTGAAAAATAAGAGCTGTATAGACAAAAGAAGCCCATACCACTGAATGAACAAAGAGGACTTGTCCTTAGAAATCACAGAGAAGTGGTGTTGCAGCACCAGCCCAGCAGCAGTGCTGAGGTCCTTCCTGCCTTGTCCTTCACCTGCAGCTCAGCTGAGCTACTCGAGCTACCTGTAGGGAAGAGTTGCTTGCCTGAAGGAGACACGTTGAATCATCCCAACTTAAAATGTGGTCACACTGTACTGCTCTATGCATCTTGCCATCTGCACCAGGGCAATGCATGAGGCTGCACAACCCATATCCCAAATTCTGTGCTGATGTCTACAACGAGACTCTACAAAGTACAATATGGATAAATGCACAGGCAACAGTGAGAAAAACAAGACAGGGTCTTAGCCAAAGTGCCAGACCTTCCCAGAAGGCTGTGAACACCTCTTTTGTGCTGAGCTGGAAGCTCACGTGGCAGTTCAGCTCTGCTCTGAAGCAAGAAGTGGCACCTTTACCACAACAGCAAGCTGAGCCATGGGCTTTGAATCACTTCCTAAATACACACAAGGCTTTCTCTGTAAAACACTGTTTTGCTTTTCTTTTCCTATTTTTCAATATAATCAGAAGCTGGTTTCATGAAGTGTCTCATGGCAACCCCAACTATTTTAAAATAAACATTTCCATTAAACAAGTGGATTTTGGTATTAGGAAGGCAGTAACTTGAAAGAGCTTTTGTCAAAAGTTGGTGGAGGCCCGGGTACACTGTTCAAACACAGGAGGAATTTCTGACTGCATAGTGAGTCCTTTGACTTTTAGAAAAATATTATTGTTTGAGGTCTCAGTAACCTGAAAGTAAGAGAACAACACAGCTCAATTAAAAAAAAAAAAAAAAAAAAAAATTGTGTACAGTTATGTCATGATAGGCTTCTAGTTTCCCTCTCAGCCTGTGTCTCTGCTTTTGCTGTGGAATATTCCTTGAAAAAAGAGTAAATAAATGCGCTGTAAATAGCTCTCAGAAGCTGTGGTGACATCATCAGCTTCAAGAGCTGACATTAAACTCAGAAATTATGAGTGTGTTCTCAGCCTTCAGAGCCCTCGTGTAGGAGGAATATGGTAAATTATGTCCGTGGTGGGGATGTCCATGTTGTGATGGTCATCCCAGATGCAGTGGTACTGGTTTCCTCCTGCTGTGCTCTCTTTTAATGCTAGCCTGGACATCACCCCACAGACTGGAAGGGCTGCAAATAGCAGCTTCTCCATAGATGCGATCCTGAGGAGAGTTTTAATAGTAACATATTTTGAACTTTGTCCCTTCCTGTACTGTAGCTCTCAGGGCTATTTCCATGTCCATTTTGAATATCCCCTCTCAGATCCTATTAGCATTTTTGAAGAACAGCTTGTGTCTCCCCATTAAGTATCTTTTCTGCCCAAGGCAAGATATGCTCCAGAATTAATAAGCAACTTTTCATAAGTGACAAGATAAAAACAGTCACCACAAAGAGTGTCTGGAATTTCAAGGTCTTTAGTAACTGCATATCTGGTTCAGAGTTGTATCAGGTGCCATAGACTGAAAGACTCCCAATGCCTGGTGTCACTAGTGATTTCTCCTGAAGCCATCAGTGAGCTTCTTGAGAAGTTATTAGCCCATATGTGGACCATAAACTGAACATATTCAGAGTTCAGGAATAAGCTGATAAGCTACAAATAGAAGATAACTGAGAAGAAATTTTGCCTTTTGTGAATTGAATTGCATATTCAGCAGCAGAAGTGATGATGAGCTAGGAGACATGGAAAATATCCATCTGGGTCAGAATCAACTATGCATGAAATCTGGCCCAGAGAGGGGAAGATTTAGGTGAGGATATTAAACTCATCCTTCTTTTATAGCTCTTTCCTGAAAGAAGAAGAAAAAAATCCCTTTTCCTAATATTTCTGGATATGAGAATGCTGTAGCTGAGCAAAAACTTCAGAGCAAATTAATCCAAAAATTTTGCCCCTTCACAAAGCAGAGAAACTTTTGTTTTGTTTTGTTTTTTGTTTGTTTGTTTTGGTATGTTGGTTAAATATTTTGTTAAGGTCTGGATCCATCCTTTGCTTTGCTTTCTGGATCAATATCTTGGTAGTTCAGCAAGTTATTGTATTTCCTCAATCTGCAGAAGAAGCCTCAATGGGTGGGTCATTTCCCTGCCTGCTGGTAGCAAAACATCTCTACAAGTGCATGGGGCTGAGTAAATTTCAGCTCTCAAGAAAAGGATCATCATGGGTATGCATGCTGCATGTGTGGTGGGTGACAGACCTTTCCTGTCCCTTCCCTTTGTGGCTACCTCAGAACGGGACCATACTTTAGGACAAAAATTATAAACACTCAGTGCTATGCAAGAGCTGGGCTTTCCCTTCTCTGGATGTCTTCTTGGAGCTGAGGGCTCTGACTGCAATAGGTGCCATTCAGCACTTATGTCAGGCTCCCATGGATGTGACCACTGGGTAAGAGTTTTGTGGCATGGGGCTTGCCCTCCAACTTGGGAGACAGGATATTGTGTTAGGCCACAGGATGCTACATGCTCGCCTCTCTCACACTAGGCAACCAAAGTATAGCTCAGTTTATAATGTAATTCCAAAACACTGTTGGCAACTTTAACTTTAGCCCACCCTAAAGAAAGGGGCTTTTAAACAGCTTTCAGCTGCCTGAATCTGGCAAATATGGAGGACTTGGATAGTAGTTTTGTTGGCACGTGACTCTAGAGAAAGTGGCCATGAGGCCAGGCTTGTCACAGGCACTCAGATACCTCTCTGTTAGAACACGAGCCACAGTATTTTACTGTGGTTTGAAATGAAATAATCCCCATAGGCTTAGCATAGGTAACATATCAGGAGAGAGAATAATGCTCACAGCAAAAATAAATAAATAAATAAAAAGGAAATGTTTCATTTTGAAGACACCCTGAGCAGCAGCTGGATTGCTGACTTCTTGTACTGAGAGAGCATTTATGCTGCTCAGAAGTCTGCTCTTCTGGCAGAGCAGCTACATTTCAGCAGCTTGCCAAATGAGAAAGAGATAGAAGGATAATATTTCACCGCTACCTTCCACTACTGTTTACAGTAATGAGATGGAGATTAAGAGCCTGTTTCTTTATGGGCAACACTCATGCAAAGAAGCATCCTTTCCTTGGGCATGCAGTAGGTAGCTGTATTCAGATCTACGATCCAACTGCTTTGGGTCATCTTGTTTTCAAAGACAGAAAGTTTTATGTCTTCCTCTCACCTCTTAATTCACTTGTTTAAGCAACTCCCTTTCCTGAAAACACCCAGCAGCTCACTTACCAAGGGTAGTTCTAAAGTCCCCACTGCCAGGACTCCCAACAGTTGAAATATTTCTTTCCTCACTGGGTATTTATCACATTGCCCTTCAGAAGTACGATGTTACTCAACAAATCATCCTTTATAAAAGCAAAGAAATCTATTGCAAGATAGTACAATGCAGTTCTATTTCCTTGTTTCCTCCAGGTATTTGGGGGGATTTCAGTCAGAGTCCTCTGCAAAATACAGAATTCTTCTTTTCCTAAAGTTTACTTTCAAGACTGATTTTGTCTCCAAAAATGGCTGGTGGAAAGCCCCTTTCTCTACTGGTATTCTGTCTTTTCCCCTTCTCCCATCTTCGGATGAACCTTGCAGCACTACTTTAATGCCAGGGGACTGCATCCTCTACCAGATACTTTCATATTTTGGTTTATACCAAGCTAGAACAAGATTTTGAAAGATGTTGGATTTTGCTGACTTCTGGGGGGGTTGGGGAAGGTGGGGGTGGATAACTTGTGAAATAAACAGTTCTTCATTCAAAGGTAGCTCCATTTTACAGGACAATTAATATATAACAACATATGTTCAGCCCCACGCCTGCATCCTAGCATCTGGATGTCTTGGCTCCATCTGGAATCTAATAAAATAAAGAAGCCTCATAAATCCAACTGAGAAAGCAAAATGGTGTTTATACATTTACATTTATGACATCCATACAGAGATATATTAATTCTATTTGAGACCACGAATGTGTAAATATACAAGTTTCCCCAGACAGCCATAGCAAATATTATTGTTTTGATTTAGAAATAGTGAGTGGCTGCATAGGTTAAAAAGGGGAAATGATAGAAAATCTGGGAGGTTTCCTTTATAGCAACAACCTTTCAGACCTGCTAAGGATGAAAAGCACATCTGATTAGTACTGTCAGCGTATACCAGTGCTGGAAGGATACCTCTCATAAGCAGCCTATGAAGTCCCACAGCTGTACATTATGTTTTCAAGAAAGAGGCTTATGTGCCAAAACACATACAGGATCGAGGCCTATGGCCCTTTGCTACCCCTATGCTGTTTCTTACACATATTCCTCTTGCTTGAGATGTTCATTTGGTTATTTTCTTTCTGGAATGCAGTGTGCCAGTAGTGTTTGTTTTTGTTATCCTTGTTCCCTCCTTACCCTGCTCCCGGGCAGGAAAGTGCTAGCAGCCTTGCTTCATAGGTTGGCAGGAAATTTAAAACAGCAGTAAGCTGCTCCTCGGACCACCCCCGGACTTTTTTTTTTCCATTGATGCAGGAGACTATTTAATTGGAGGCTGACTTGTCAAACTCACCCATTGACGCTTACCAGTAGCTGCCTAACCACTAACGGTGATTTTTCCTCCCTTCTTCCTCCTTTGGATGAGCTTGCCACAATGAAGATGCTGCTGAGCCTAATTACTCTGCTCTCCGCTGCCCTGCTAGCCTATGCAGCCCCTCCAACATGCTACTCCAGGGTGTTGTCTCTGAGCAAAGAGATCACAGAGTCGTTTAAGGAGTTGCAGACCTCCAAGGCTGTGGTGAGTCTACATAAGAACTATTCCTGCAAAGACACTGCAGGTTGCTTGCTTTTGATCTAAGTTGCTCCCAAAACAGAATTGCAACAGGTCTTTCCTCTTTCCTGCAGGACCCATGCGTGGAGACGCTGCCCAGGCTGTATTTGGACATCCACGTAAGTTTTCACATTTCTGTCTTACCGCTGTGCAGGAGAAACAGCTAATAACTCTTAGAAGAGAGCATAACTCTTAAGCCTGTGCCCCAGAAGAGCAGTTTGAAACTAGTTTTTAAAAGCTTAATCAACTAGAAAGATGAGTCACTAAGAAAAACAAACAAACAAACAAACAAACTCATTTTGAATCTTATGAAAATCCCTATGGAGCTTCTGAGATTTTACTTGTTTAAAAAATCAAAAATGAGGAAATCAATATTTTGAAGTGATTATCATTTATACATTATTTATAGTGACAGAAAATTTTCAGAAGTTAAATATGTACAACAAAGCTTGGAATAATAGTTTAAAAGTGAAAATGCAGAATATCTTTTTCCTTTAATATACCTACTTTTTTATATTGTACGTAGTTTCTAGCCTGCAGCTTCAATTAACAGAAGGGTAAGGATACTTTGCTTGCTTTTCCTGTTTTAAATAGCCACTTGTTGAATCCAGAAAGAAAATGTATTCTTGAGGATATGGAATTTAAGTACTGAGAAAAGACATCAGTATCATCTCCCAGCAAAGACAAAATAGTCTCCTGCATGTATAGTTTATATCTGTGATATCTGACATACTTCGTTGTTATTCTCAGTGTTCTGCTGAATAAATAAAAGGTAATACATATATAGATATATGACCAGCCAAGGAATCCCTGACAAGTTTTGTTGGAGAAAATTACACTGTCAAGTCTTGTAAGTCAGTACCATTCAGATCCTAACTCTGGAGATATCAATGCCTCTCCTCATTGCAAAGCAATGTGCCTTGGTTTCCTTTGCTTTAAAATAAAAGATGGAATATTTATCTACCTGCTTTACAAAGACACTACAAAATTAATATTGTCTCTGTTTTATTTTAATAATGCAAAATATGAGGTAAAAATTTGAAAATTTTTACTCATAAAAATTCTGTCTGGCGCTCACAGTATTGTATGGGAACTGAGGAATTGTAAGACCTTGATAATCTTGTTCAGCAGCTAACTGAGGCACTTTCATAAAAGGAATGTAGTGCACCTATATTGCAGGCACCCCACCAACTGCAGGAGCAGATGTGATTGCATTGGCACAGCTGTCTCCTAAAGCACATGGGAAAGAAGTTGGCAGACCAAAACTGTGCTTGTGAAATTTTCTGAGCACTTATTTGGACCTTTGTTCTTTGGGTCTTTGTTATGAAATATAGATGTTAAATTTTCCTCACTAAAGGTTACATAGATTACACATACACAGAAGCAGGAATTCAAGGTTCCCAGAGAGGCAATAATAATTTTGAAAGTTGTGGACCAGGAACATAAATCTTCATTTGTGCACTGTTACAAGTACTTCTTCTGTATGCTTTGCAGAATTACTGTGTGCTGACAAAACTCCGTGATTTTGTGGCCTACCCTAGATGTGAGAGAGTGATTGAAGTGAGTGATCTGAAGGAAAAAGCCCGTAGCCTGTACACCATTATGATCTCCTACTGCAGAAGGGTAAGTCAGGCTGCATCAACAGGAACATAGCTTTTACTTCCCTCCATCTCCATCCCATCCCCTGACTTCAGCAAAGGCTGATCAGGGCCTGAGTTTCTCAGACTTACATTATCTTCTGTGTTCCTCCTTATAACATTAGTCATCTCTTTTGTTTCTCCAGGACTTGGTGTTCCTCACCGATGACTGTAGTGCTCTGGAAAATCCTGTTGAGACCTCTGATGAAATTGACAGCTAAAATGGAGTCAGACCCAAAGTTGTACCTGGGAAATTTTCACAGAGACCAAGAGTCAAAATATATACACACAGTCAGCTACAACATTAACTGCTAAAATATTTTTCAAGCACACTAGCAGTATTGTCTCAGACCTACCCATTTTTCTCAGCCTTGGCAGGAAATGAACTGCATGCCTTACATACCTACAGAGCTGCTAGAAAAACTATGGTTAGAAAGCATTTTTTTTTTTTCATTTGGCAAGGTATGATATTTCAGCTCAGCCAAATGTATAAAGTATGTTTTGTTTAAACACTAGATACTAGATTTTAAAACTCTTTCATGAATAGACTCATAGAAAATGTATTATGATAGTATTCTATTCTGACTGAGAAGTTCTTTTATTAGATGGGCATGGAAGGGACCTTTTTTTCTTGTGTTCTTGTTTTGCTTAAAGGAGGACTATAACTGTGTACTGACAGATGTATAGCTCATATATCTATGCTGATAGTTTTTGATATCAGACTTGTAAGAATAAAGGTGAAAGTATCTTGTCTTGGTGTAAAATAAATCAATAAATAAAAACAGCCTTCTAACCCAAGATACGTGTGTTACATAATGTCTTTCAAGATCAGCCAAAAAAGTGTAATTATTATAAACTTTTCACAGGCACTTGCAAGTTGTTTTTCACAGCATAAACCATCTTTAGCTTTGTTTCCATGGCAATGTAAACTTTGCTGTGTCTGCATGATTCAGCAATGTATAAGTTTCTACTTGGAGAATTTTTCTTTACTGAAGACAATTTCTTTAACAAAATTAGTGGATTCTTTTTTAAATACTGTTTCTATGTTATGAGAATGTAAGCTGTGAGGCGGTGGCTCAGGAAGCTTATTCAATGTTCGGACAGATTGCTATGCTTCCAAGACATAACTAATATACTGAGCTACTGAGATTAATAAAATTTCCAGATGGTAGTAGTTCAAGAGTCATGGGCCCCTTCAGCATCTTCAGGACATGAGACCTCCACATCTGGCAGCTCTTTGGTGACAAAAATAAAAAGGAACTTTCCCATATTCTTGGAAATAGTTGCAATTACCCCATAGGGTCCTGTCCAAGTGGTTCCTCTCTCTCCTGTACAGTATTATATAGTCTGGTCATGCAATAGTACAGTATTATAGTCTGGTCATTCCTCTGCAGCATTGCCAACTCTGGTGACCTGGTGACTGGTCCCACCATGTCTTATAAAAACACCACCTTTTGCAAGGTTAGGGGATTACATAGCAATCACAGCTCCTCTATTATCTTCTGCTATTTCAGTGATTATTTGATTCTATAAACCAAAATGACTGACAACATTTATGGAAACAAAACAATTATAATAAAAAGGTGGTTTTTTTTTGTTTTGTTTTGTTTTGTTTTTCCTTAATTTTGGAATTATCTTGTTCTATTGAAACTATTAATCACTTTTTAGCTACAGTTTTCTGATTTTGTCATTATTCTGATACAAATTATCTGAACCATTTAGACTTATTCCAAATCTTATCTATATAACTGCAGCAGATGTAGATTCATACAAATTTATCCTCTTTTGGTTGTAATGGAGAGAGCTACCTATGCATAGGGATCTGTACTTTTGATAAAAGTTGATCTACGTCCATTTAATTAATTCCCAATGAAAAGAATTATGAAGGAAAGGAACATGAAAATCAGCTGACACCTACTCAGTGTTTATGGTTCAGACTAATTAATGCAACTTCTTTGTGCCTCAATTCACTCATTTTGAAAAGAAATATTACCAGTACAAACACGGCTCCCAGGAATACTTAATATAAAAGATATGATATTTTCATATAGAAAGCATCAGATTATGACACAAATTAGAAGAGACCTAAACATAAAAAAAAAAAAAACAACACCCAACTGAAATTAAAGAGCTCCAGATCTCCAAAGACAGAAAATACATTTGTGTAGCAATTCCTTTCCTATAAGAATATATTTAACCTCTATTCTGTTCTGTTCTATTCTATTCCAATCCACAGAATCACAGAATCACAGAATAGTCTAGGTTGGAAGAGACCTCCAAGATCACTGAGTCCAACCTCTGACCTAACTCTAACAAATCTTCCACTAAACCATATCCCTAAGCTCTACACCTAAACGTCTTTTAAAGACCTCCAGGGATGGTCACTCCACCACTTCCCTGGGCAGCCTATTCCAGTGACTAACAACCCGTTCAGTAAAGAAGTTCTTCCTAATATCCAACCTAAACCTCCCCTGGCACAACTTTAGCCCATTCCCCCTCGTCCTGTCACCAGGCACGTGGGAGAACAGACCAACCCCCACCTCGCTACAGCCTCCTTTCAGGTACCTGTAGAATGCAATAAGGTCGCCCCTGAGCCTCCTTTCCATTCCATTCCATTCCATTCCATTCCATTCCATTCCATTCCATTCCATTCCATTCCATTCCATTCCATTCAACAGAAAATGTATTACATTTACAATAAAGTGGTCTCAGACACATTCACCTTGAAACTGCTGCAGAAATATTCATTCCTCTGAACCTGGAACATCCCACAGACCTACATGTCATTGAACCACGGAATAAGGGAGGGAAACACTGAATCCAGGTGATACACAGGGAAGAGAGAAAGCAAGTGGCTTCCTTTGCAGTCTCTCAATTGTAAGTGTAGGAATGCATTAAGGAATGTGCCTATCCAACTTTGCACTTCTCTCCTGAAGCTCAAGTCCTCATGTGTTAGCCCTATCAAGAGTTACTCTGCCCCCAGACAGCTCACCAGGGCTCCCTCTCACACACATAGGTTTCTCTGTGGCCATGTGGGAAGAGACAGTAGCAAGCTCAGCAATCTGGTCTAGCACCAGACTAAACTCAAAAGTGCAACAGCTCAGATAGTCCTAGTCTGAGAAAACCCATTGCTTGTTTTGCCTTCTAGGATTCAACTCCTCTCCAAGCCAGCAAATTCTGTACAAGATTCTGCACACTCTAGAGATACCAATATCATTTTTTCTACATCACCTGAACATATCCAAGGCCAACTGCTTCAGCAGCAACCATATCCTGGAATAAGGACACCTATTAACATGTTGGCAGGGAGCTCGGTAACCCACACAGAGCGTATAAGCACCGGCAGCTCCCTGGCTCAAGGAGAAATGCAGGTGAGGTTGAACCACTCTCTGTCAGCTGCTGCATTCAAATTTTCCTCCCTCTAACCAGGGGCTCCTCTACCACCTTGGGAAGCAAGCAGTACTGGGAAAATATCAAGCCCATACACTTCCATATGAGTACTAAAACCACATCACAACCCCTACTTGTCATACCTTTGCACAAAGACAGCCATAGATATACTTTGCAAGAAAGTGCTCTATGGTCACGACAGGCCACAGCATTTGCAGAGCCAACCTAGGGACCAGGCGGTTCTCATGCCTGGAAGCTGGCAGCAGGCAGCAAAAACTGTTATTTTTTTGGCTGATTTTTCCACTTCCAGCTGTCACGGGTTTTAAACACAAGCCTGTTGTAAAGCTAGAGTTGTGACTTGGCAAGCAAACTGCATGTTTCCTTCCCCACAGAAGCCCACACTTCTCTGTCTCTAGAAATGGATCTTGGTTAAGGTCTGAGCAGGTAACCATGGCATTTCTGTCCATGCTTCATTCCTGTCTGCAGGGACAACCACTTTCTGAAATAAACTGTTTGACTAGGATTTTCTCATGGATCTTCTCAGAACTCCTCTTTATTCTGTTTTATTGAAATAAACAAGCCTTCCCTAGTCTATGTTCATGAAACTCTTGATCCTAACTCCAGATTTCTCCTGTAACATTCCCATTCTTTCAAGCATCTCCAAAACATATTTTCTTCTGCCTTAGGCTGATTAGATTCATGAGGAAAATGTAACCTAAGTTGCCTACAATATTTTTGTCCCCTAGGACAAAATATCTTTCAAGAAGTCTTTAGAATTGGAAGCAGGATAGAAATCATTACTTTTTTTGCATTTCTTTATTTAGTAACTTTAGTCTCTTCATGATTGACAAGGACACACATCATCTTCAGCAGAGTCTTAGTACAGTTACCAACAGCTCTGTTATGTACTGTTGCATCCTATTTCTGTAGAAGATGAGAAAAACAACTAGATGCTCTGGGGATTTTGCATACCTGAATGGACTTTAAAAGCCTATCCTCCATTTGCACATGTTGTATATTTTATTCTCAGAATCAGATTTTCCTGATCATTGGTATGCTTTTACACCAAGTATATTCCCTATGGTTTGTGTTGTGACTTTCTTCACATCTTGCATGTCATTTTTAATGGAAATTGTGCTGAAAGAAAAGCTATGGTCTTTCAGTTCACAGTAACCTGCTGTCACTCAGACTGTCTTAATGAGATTTGTGATTTGATGAACCCTTTTCATGAATGACATCTTTTTCCAAGTTGTCACAATCCCAGGGGAAAAAAAATGATAAACAGAGCTAATTCACTTGTAATTTGCCAAGAAATCATACACCCTTTCAGCAATCCAGTAAGTTTACCAACTCCTTAATTTACCATTATACCAGTTATACAAGGAGCAGTGGAGCCATCCACACAGCACAACATGAAAGCCGGTGTTCCTGAGGGCCCTAGCCAAGAAGTAAGACGGAAATCATGAAGGGATTAAGAAAGATACTGTTGTTGTTTGTCACTTGTCTTCTTGCCTATTTTGTGTGGAATGCTACTAAAGGCAAATCACTGAGAAACTGCAATTAGTTTGTATGATCATTAGGGAAGAAATATAGAAAAACTAATCATCTGCTCTATTGTCCTGCCTGTTACATTAAGGAGGTTTTTGGAAGGAAGCAGTCAGGCCCAAGACTGTTTCCTTTTGCAGACTTCTCTATGTGCAAGAAACCTCATGAAAGAACAGTTTTAGGAGACTTGTAGGGTTTCACATAACATATTGGAACCTAAGGAGGTCAAAATTGCATGTTTTGGGGTCAGGTTCTGCAAAATTATTCAAAGACATTAATTTCCAATTTTGTCAAAACATTTTTATGTGAATGTAACTAGAACAAGTTCCATTGTCACCTCCTTTGTTCCAGTCTCAGCCACCTGAGCTTTCCTTAAGCAGACATTTTGGTCACTTAGCTCCTCATGCATTGGATTTTGGAGCCAAGGGCTAGCAAATGCGTAATGCCTGGCCTCTGCCCCAAGTCAGAAAAGACAGTAGGCTTCAAGTAGATAATTATATAATTCAAGGTGACAGGGTTTTACTGATGTTCCATGTATAATGAGGTATTTGCTACTAATTAATAGGGCACAGATTAAATATTGGATTATGAAATTATATTTTTTTTAAAAAAAAAGGAAAAGAAATAAAAGTAGGGAGTTTATGACAATGCAGGTAAAAATTACTGTGAACAAGTTCCACCAATTGTATTTTTGCAACTGTTTTTGGATTCACACTCTTTCTTTAAGCTTGCCGTGGTCAGGAACCTATGTGCACAAGACTACACTATTAAACTTCCAGCATCATAAATAATAATAATAATCATAACAACAACAACAACAATGAAAACAACAACATCTTGCAAGAGAGCTGACGGTAGCTAAGACAAAATTCAAAGACAATGTCCAGAGGAAGAGCATGTCCTCATTATCAAATTCACATCCTGCCTTTCCTTAGCACAGGGTAAATGCATGTTCAGGTGAATAATATAACATAACCTATTAATACAATAATATTTTGAAAAGAGATAAATACATAAACATACAAAACATACACCTTGAAATCTTATTTTATTTTGTCAATCCCTAAAGAAAATGTATTCAGATAGAAAGGATTTTGAAGCCAAAGAGATATTGAAACAAACAAACAAACAAACAAACACCTTCAAAAATGTTTTGCAATGAATGAAATATACTGACTTTAATTCATTATTATTCAAACCTTATAGAAGAAAAAAAAAATCAAAGTCGTAGAAAAAGAAAGAAGGTCAAGACCTCCTAACGGATCCCTTCAGCATTAGGCAAGCCTGGCTATCCCAGGTCATTCCTGATAACAGTTTGCCTGGAAGCATTTAAGTTCATGTTGAAAGTCCCCAGCAGCTCAAATCAATCCATTCCAGAGCCCCACTTGCCCTTTTGTTACAAAGTTTTACCTGGTACTCTATTTGCCCTCTGGAAATTTAAGTTCATTGTTTCCTGCCTTGTTCAGCACAGAAGTGTGGATTGGATTGTTCTTTTTTTCTTTGCTGTAGACCTTAGTATATTTGAAGACTTTTGTCTGTCTCTTTCTCTCCACTCTAAAATCCAATCCCTTCAATCTTTCTTCATTGCTGAGAGGTCTAGAAAACATGACCTTTCTTGTTGCCTTTCTTCTATCTTTATTCACTTGGTCCACATCCTTTTCAAAATGTGCTCAAAGTTAAATATAGACACCCAGCTGAGGCTTTATCAATGTCAAGTAAATAGATTTATCAGTAATGTTCTGACAACAGAAGATTATAAAAAAAAAAAAATAATCTTGAAGCATCTGAAGTCATTGTTATACTGTTTAATTTAAATTTTAAAATGAATGTACAAGTTGGCTTCACTGCTCTATAATGAAGAAAACATTTAGAAAAAAAAAAAAAAAGCAAAGCAACAGATACTGAAATACAATGGCTGCTCCTTTTTCTGTACAAGTAGATATAAACCTTAGTAGAGTCAATGGCAGTTTTTGAATAGACTGTCCAATGAGGAATCACATTTTTTAAATTCATATGAACTCTACAAAGCTCAAACCCACACCTCCTTCCCAGGACACTGTCCAAGTTCCCTGGCTGTTGAATCCTGCCAAAACTGAGCCATGGTGCAGCTGAGGACGTGAGGTGACTTTTAGGCCAATACATTGATGTTCTTGTGCCTTTCTCTGGAACTCTCTGACATGTGGCTGTTCATGTCCTAACTACTAAATAACCTATCTAACTGGGACAGCTGTGGCTGAATTGCCTTTTGGCAATAGTCTCTGATCCATTCTATCTTCCCAATCACATCCAAAACTTGTTTGGAAGAGTGGCAGCTGCCCCAGGTCAACTGCACACGGACCTGTTCTAACAATTTCCCAGTACAGACAGATGTGTTTCAATACCTGGAAATGTTCCTAACAATATTTGAGTAAATAAATAAGAGACAGATTTTGGAGCATAGCAGTTCAGTTGTTCTGGGAGAAGAACCACATTTTCCAGATTGTTAACACACTTCATATTCTTATTGAAATAAAACACAAACCCTGAAGGAATCCAGGGAACAGACCCCAGATCTGCCCAGTTTCCATATGACTTTTGCATGAGATAAATAACTGGCAATTAAATCAGAAAGGTGTTATTCCTATTGAGAGAGAAAAGGAAATATGAATATATTTTTAGTAAATTAAGTAAGTACTTCCAAAGGCATGTGGAGGAAAAAAATATTATTTGGAGATCACAATTTTTTGTTTGTTTGCTTTCCACTGCTTAATGAAGAAGAAGCTTTTTCTTCATTTGCAGAAATTAATCTATTTTTCTCCACTGTGAGGTCCAATAAGTGTTTCACTGTTGCTGTCTTCTTTGACAGTTAGACAGACAGAAGACATATAGTCCAGGTCAAGGAAGCAAAGAAATACACTCACGTTGTTCTACTAGCCTTCCTCTTTGACTGGATAGGAACTGTCTCCTTGTTTATAACCCCAGTCACTAACCATACATATGGGAATTATTTGCATTTTATACCCCTGAGCAGTTCTGTTTGCCTTTAATTGCTGTAAAGTGTATTACTTACCTTAGTATCCTCCTCTGAAATTTCAATAACACACCATAAATTATTTCTGCATGATGGGGCAGAGCTAAATTATAATCTATATATAAGAATGTATATATATATAAGAAGAGCTAAGTAAGAAGCTTTATGAACTCAGCTGAAGAATAAAACATAAAACAAGTATCTTTTGTTCAGCCTTTTTACAGCCCTGGGTCTGGCCCTGGCCCATGACCAAATGCACCAATAAGGAGCTGGGCTAAGCCACAGACGCTTCTGGGAGTACAGCATACAGTAGCATTATGTATGACTTTCTTCACTCACATCCTGGTTTCAGCTGAGATAGAGTTAATTTTCTTTATAGAGACTGGTATAGTGCTATGTTTTGAATTTAGGAGAAAAATAGCACTGATAACACACTGATGTTTTAGTTGTTGCTGAGCGGTGCTCACACAGAGCCAAGGACTTTTCAGCTTCTCATGCTCCCCTGCCAGCGAGGAGGCTGAGGGTGCATGAGGATCTGTGAGGGGACAGAACCAGGACAGCTGACTCTGACGAACTGGAGGAATGTCCCATACCTTATGGCATCGTGCTCAGCAATAAAACTGGGGGTGGGTCGGGGAATTGAATAGGGAGACTGATATTGCTCAGGGACTGTCTGGGCATCAGTTGGTGGGTAGTGAGCCTTGTGCATCACCTGTTTTGTATATTCTTATTCTTATTATTCTCCCCCCCCCCTTTTTTTCTTTTTTTTTTTTCTTTTCTTTTCTTTTCTTTTTCCTATTAAACTATCTTTATCTCAATCCATTAATTTTACTTTTATTTACAATTCTCTCTCCCATCCCAACTGAGATGAGAATGAGTGAATGGCTGTGTGGTGCTTAGCTGCCTACTGGGTTAAACCACTTTCATTCTCTTTAAACATTACTGTCTCATTTTTATTAAGTACCTATAATGCTGGAGACGTACTAAGAGCCTGAGATTTGCCAGGCATTACATGAACACCAGGAGAAAGCCTATGGCCAAATTATTTGCAGCCTCGGGTACATATGCCATCTCTGAAATCCTCTGTATTAAAGGTAAAAGATGGCATGAAGTGATACAGGAAAAGAAAAATAATAATAATAATAATAATAATAAAAGAATGACACAACATGACAATCTGTAAGAGGGGCAATCTGGGCTAACTTCCACCATGGCCTTAAAGAACAAACATGAGGTCTGAGCCACATCTGCCTCCAGCTTACTATTGAGCACTTGTGAGAACAAATGGTCTTATCCCCTGGCCTAAGATAAACCCGATATAACCCTTGACTTTCTGCCATGATCTTCATAGTCAAAAGTTCTTAGCTGATCCCAAGAATCACTCAGTCTCTTTGGCTGAACAGGAGGAAGAGAAAGAGGATGGGAAGGAGGAAGAGGCAGGCTGAGTATCCTGAAGCTTTGTTTGTTCAAAGAAAAATGGTTCAGTTATTGCAGAACTGTTTTCCTCAATCAACTGCAAATGCATCAGACTTCCTCCAGACTTCTGTAATGTCATTTTATCACTTATGTCCTCACAAAACAGTCTTATTCAGAAGATAAATTATGCAAATAAAATCATTTCTAATCATCACTGTCTTCAAAGGAGGACAACAAAGAGTTGCACTCAAGAAAATCTATTGATAAGGGTAATTATGCTATTAGGCTTTCTCAGTCATCTCTTTATACATACAGTAATTACTTTCAACGGAGAATCTTTCATCAGCATGGCATAAAAATCTGGACAAAGATGTAGACAGGTAAAGAAAAGATTGTGAAGTGCTTTAGGTACATTAACTACACCTCATAATACCTCTGACAACTCAGAAAGAGATTATTAACTTTAGACATTGATGCCTCTAAATCAGACTGCTTATTTAGCTATTTAAATGCAGTTTTGAGGATCTAAGTATGAACACTGTGGCAAAACCAGCTTGCTTAGCATCAGATAGCAAATTGATGACAGTGCCAAAGATAAAACATATGCCTTTTGAGCCTTCCTCTCTAGCATTCTAGCATTGCCTTTAGTCACAGATTCTCGCATAGCTTTTGGATTTACAGACCAAAATTTTACACAGCAATCAAATGGATTACTATTTCATTGTGCCTGGCAAGCTTTTGACTATATCTAGTTTTGTGGTCCAAATTTTAAATGGATTCCAAATACCAGAAGTAGTCTAAATCATTTCCTCTCTGCTAAAGCTTTTGTGAAGCCAATGAAAGACTGCTCTATTCTCTTCAACAAGTATCTCCCAGGGACATATAATATTGAAAAGCAAAGACCTGAAGGTCATAGTAAAATATATATTATGTATATTGTTCTTGGAAAGAACAACATCCAAAATTCAGCAGCAAACAATAATTTCAGAACAGTCTTAGATTCCTAAAATAAGTTAAAATCCTGAAGAGAACATTTAGAGACTTTTTAACCTGGATCTGCAAAAGCACAGTGATTTCTTATTTTCTTCAAAAAGATTCTGCAGTCACCACCACAGAGACTGTATGATGAAAGTGCTTCCATACACTTTGCTTATTTAAAGTCAAACATCAAGCTAGACTTTACGTTAAGGACTCATTCTTCTCTTTTTTACCTGAGCAGTCAAGTGAAGCTTTGTGTAATAACACCACTGAACAGCTAGTGAAAGTCAAAAGTCCTGTCAGGATCAGGAGCCACAATTCTAATTCAGAAATGAAGGAAAGGAATCGATATTTTCAGTAAATGTTAGTTGCAGTATTGAACACACTAATATTTAAGTGGGATTCCTACTATCAGAATATGTCAATATATCAAGAATCTATGGAACAGACCATATCAATTAATTGATTCTAGAAAATCAGCATAATCTCTAGTAGACAGTGATATTTCCTTTTATGCAACTATGTAGAATAGTCAATACCACAATGCTACATAGATTACTGTAAGACTAGATGCATTAAAGAGTGCATTCAGTAACCTGTATAAGCAAACATACAAAAGAAGAATGAAATCAAAAGGGTTTCATTCTCAAAAGGAGACCTCCAAGAGAAGATACATCCACAGATCTTCCCCTTCACATACATTTTTTATGATTTGGCACCATGCTGATATAAAACTTACACAAATCTCCTCGTGTATATATATTTATATATAAATACATATATATATATAATAAAACATAGAGGTTTCCTTTTATTGTTGCTATTTGAAGCAAGTTAATTTGTTAAACTGCAAGTAACCCATGTTCACTGCTTCTTTCCTGAAAACAGACACTGTTTTAACATCAGAGTCTCCAGAGTGAGTCTAGAGGAGGGTTACAAAGATGATCAGAGGGCTGAAGAACCTCTCCTATGAAGAGAGACTGAGAGAGATGGGGATGTTCATCCTGGATAAGAGAAGGCTCCAGGGAGGCCTCATTGCTGCCTTTCAGTACTTAAAGCGTCTTATAAAAAGGATGGAGAAGGACTCTTTACTTGGGTAGATAATTATAGGACAAGGGGGAATGGTCTTAAACTAAAGGAGGATAGATTTAGGTTAGACATTAGGAGCAAGTTCTTCACTGTAATTGTAGTGAGGCACTGGAAGAGGTTGCCCAGAGAAGCTGTGGATGCCCCATCCCTGGAGGTGTTCAAGGCCAGGCTGGATGGGGCCTTGGCCAACCTGATCTAGTGAGTGGCATCCCTGCCTATGGCAGGGAGGTTGGAACTGGATGATCTTTAAAGTCGTTTCCAATCCAAGCCATTCTATTATTCTATAATCAGCATCACTGAGCTGGACCTAAAAATAAAAACAGCAGTAGCACTACTATCACCTTTTGACCTTATCACATTTTGGTTGAGAACTACATAAAAACTTTGAACAGCATATTTATAGTGAAAACAATGAAGCTGCTAACAATAACTCACAACTTTTTTTTTTACTTTTTTTTTTTTTTTTTTTTTTGTAAACTTTGATTACAAAACTAACTGTGCTGATTGGTTCAAATACTTTGCAATCAAGCTTTTGGTATTTCACCATTTTATCTTTCTAACTCTCCACAAATGTATGTCTTCTAGTAACCATGTCAGACTGCAATTCAGAAAGCTGCTGAGTGAAATATTTTTCTCCTCCCCACTCCACTTAGATTCATTGATTTTGAAATCTGCCTCTTTGCAGCTGACTCAGGCTTTATTATTAACAATAGCCAGACACATTTTGATGTTACTTGATGCTGGAGATAGTTTTGAATAAATTGGAAAAAGATTGCTGTAATACAAGAAAGCAAGAGGATCCGCATTGTCTCTGTAAGCCTGGAATATGAAAAGTTTATTGCCAAGTTTAATTTATCTTCACTGGAAGATGCATGAACTCTAAGAGATAAATTCATCTGAAACATGCAGAAAAGAGTACAGCTCATAAAAAATGTGTACATTTATCCTCTCAGTCAATTCCCGTAAATCAAAATCCCAAAATGTAATTTATAAATATCCCATTGTATTATGGAAGCTGTAGATAGTAAATCTATTCCCCCTGAAATTACATACCCTACACTTTTTTCTTTTCAAAGAGGATGTCATTACCCATACAGGAAGTTATCCAGGGCACTGAAAGAGTTAACATAAGTTAACAAAGAGCTCATGACAAAATTAAATATGAAAGACAACAGGTGAATTCAATGTCATATGACCCATGAGGAATATAGAGACAATTCCTGAGCACTCTGGGATAGGGTTAGGCAAGCCATAGCCCACCTGGATTTGAATCTGGGAAGGAACATTAAGGGCTTCTACAGACACATCATCTGCATGAATCCATTGCTGGAGGGAAGAGTGGTGATAAAAGATGCTGGAATGGCCAAAGTCCTCACTGACTTTTTCACCTCTATCTTTACTGGTAAGATCCAACTTCAGGAATCCTGGGCCCCACAGACCAGTGAGAAAGTCTGGAGCTGTACCCCAGGGAGATGTACCCTGGTACATCTTGGATAAAGGTCATGTAAGGAACATTTAAACAATCTGGACATATACAAGATCATGGGGCTTGACAAGCTGCACAAACAAAAGGGCTGATGTCATTGCAAGGCCACTCTCAATTATCTGTGAAAGGTCACAGTGATTGGGAAATGTTTCCAAGGACTAGAAGAAAGCAAAAGTCACTCCCATCTGCAAGGAGGTCAAGAAGAATTTGAGGAACTACAGGCTAGCCAGCCTCACCTCTATCCCTAAGCAAGTCCTCCTGAAAATGTTTTTCAAATATACAAAGGATAAGAGTGTGCTTGGGAATGGTCAGCACAGACTTATGAAGGGGAAAATTATGGTTGACCAACCTGATAGACTTCTACAACCAGACAATGATCTTGGTGGATGAGGGGAGAGTAGAGGCTCTTGCTTATGTCAAGTTCAACAAGACACATTGTTTCCTACATTGTCAAGACAAACTGAAGTACAAACTAGAGAAGTAGACAGGGAGGTAGACTGAAAACTGGATGAAATGCAGGCTCAGGGCTTTGCGATCAGTAACATGAAGTCCAGCTGTATGCCAGTAATTACTGATGTACCTCTAGGGCTGATAATGGAACCAATACTTTTGGCTTGTTGCACAAGTTCTACACTTGGAGAAGGGTTTCCCCAGGCATATGCTGGAGGCCAAGAGGCTGGAAAGCAACAAAGGACCTGGGAATACTGGTGAACACCAGGTGAAACATGAGTCAGCAGTGCTTTTGTGGCAAAAAGAAAAAAAAGAAAAAAAAAAAAAAGACAACAAAACAAAAATAATGGTATCTTGGACTGCATTAGGAAGATTGTTGTCAGCAGGTCAAGGGAGGTGAGCTTTCTATTCAGCTCAGCTCTAGTGAGATGCATCTGGGTCCAGTGCTGAGCTTCCCAGTACAAGACACGGGCATACTGGAGTGGGTCCAGAAAAGGGCCACAGAGATGGCTAAGGGCATGGAACATCTGACACTCAAAAAGCAGAAAGAGCTGGAATTGTCCAACCTGGAGAAGAGAAGGCTCAGGGATGCCTTTTCCAATGTGTCAAGATACGTGATGGGGGGGTTAAAGAAAATGGAGCCAGCATCTTCTCAACAATATCCGGTGACAGGACAAGAGGCAAGTGGCACAAATAGAAAGACAGAAAATTCCATTTAAAACATAGGGATCAAGGCAGGGAGAAACTCTTAATGTGGGGGGGTGGTCAGAAACTGGAACAGGTTGCACAGAGAGCTTGTGGAGTATCCTTTTTTGTAGATATCTGAAATGGTACTGGATGAGGCCCTGAGCAACCTGCTGTAGAGAGTTGGACTGGACTTTCACCAAGTCTGAACCACTCTGTGAGTCTGCAACTACATACATATGTTTTTGCAGGTGCATGTTCCTATCCAGCAATACTAAAGGAATATAGGTTAATAGAGGTACCAAAGGTACCTGAAAGGTATATTCAGTTCTCAAAAGGGAAAGATCTAAATTACAACTGAGTCTATATCAGACCCAAGTAGAGTAATTTTTATTCTTGTAACTTTTCTCCCAAAATGATTAGCTTCTCCGACAGAAAGATTAAATATAGACTTGGTCAGAAGTATAGTTTCAACAGGAAGGAGAGACAGTCCTTTTAAAAAACTCTGCTGGAATTTTCCATTTACAAGAGCTCTTTGCTAATTTTTACACTTGCAAACAGTTTTCTGTTAAGTTCACTTTCCATAAGTAGAAACACTTGTTCAGTTATTTCTTTTATAAAAGAGGGGGAGGGAGGAAAGCCTGAATAATATTTATTATTTGGGTGACAGTCTTCTTCCTTGAGGAAGGAAAAATAAACAAACAAAAAGAACCCCACAAGTATTGTGCAAGGGCACAGAGCTGAGTCACACCTGACAGTATCAAAAACCCTGGCAGCCATTTCAGGAGCTGCTACATTCCCATACTCAATCTCCTCCTTTTTGCTTCTGTTCTGTGGCCACAGAGTCTGTCTCTAGAGAAGACAAGCTATTTTCTTTTGTTTCTCTCTTTTTTCTTTTTCTTTTTCTTTTCTTTTTTTTTTTAAAAAAAAAAAAAAATTAAATTCCTAATTAAGTCTTTGCAAAAAAAAAGACATTTGAGATATCAACAGTAAAACCATCACCACCTCTGACAAAATGGGATGAGATGAAAAGATGCAAAAAGCCTTCTGATGTTCCTAAAGCCTGGTTTGTATCTTTTCCCTCATGAAGAGGAACAAGTTGTTGATCAGTAAGTATTCCCTAGTTCCATTGGAAAACAAGAATTTGATGGCCCACCAAACATATTGTTGTCAACTATTACCACTTTGTTTAATGACTGTGGGCTCAGTCCAACAAATTGGATAATATAGATTTAATGAACACCTATCTAAGTGTTAAATTGAGAGGGAATGGATTTAAACACACTCCACAAAACAAGGTGCTAAATGAATCTTCCCATGTAAGAACAGTTTTGCAGGGAAATGTGTTCCCAGACAATGCAGCCAAGTAAAGTCTGCCTATTTTACTTAATCCCCTTATTAAAACCAATGATTCATGCTGTTCCAGTAAGAGAATTGTAACAGCAAGCTTATGTAAGGTGTTATCCTGGAGGATATGAATCTCTTTATATCAAGGGAAATCAAAACCTATTTCTCCAAGTGCACAAATGCTAATTGAAATCTTACAAAGACCTATTCATAAATTTACCTTTATGAGTACTACCAATACACTGTGGAGCAATACATTAGAGGAATCACCCAGCTGAACCATACCTTGCAGATATTTAGGCATAAGCAAGTTCATTTGATTAGTTCCTTTGAATTCAAGAGATTAGTCCCAGTAGAAAATTTATCCAGTATGCCTAAGCACCAAGCTCTCCAAAGGTTAAATCCTCGAATACCTTGAAGAATATTGGGCATAAATGTCAGAAAAAAATGATCAATTTAATTGAAACTGTCTGGAAAGGACGAATAAAGTCAATACCCACAGTAACAAAAAGGAAACAACCGTTTAAAAGGATTTAGAGAATATTTTGTGTTTTAGCATTAAAAAAAAAAAATGTAGGTGTGGCAAGAAATAGGGAGTTTGCACAATAATTACTCTGTCAGATAGTTCCTACAGTCACCAACAGAGACTCCCACTGTTCCTATCAAATAAACTTATGGTCTAAACAGAATATTTTTAAAAAACTAATGGATGGATTGAATTCTGCTTTAAAGCTTTCCCAGAGAGATTTGTTTTCTGAGAATGAGAAAATCTAACCCTGAAAGGTCACATTTGGAAAATAATGTACAGGATCATTGTATGCTCAATTACTATACAAGTGCAACAGCTTTCCCTCTCTCTTCTACTCTCCCCCATCCCAGACAATCCTCCCAGTCTACTGGTACTGATAAATACCCAGATTTTGGAAGGAATATCTGCAAATGTACAGTCTGTTACTGCAACCATAAACAGAAGATCCAATCACCTCATCAGGTCAGGTATCACAGAGATAGAGGTCACAGACAAGAATAAAGTCATAGCATATCAGAGAAAATGAAAAACAAAGGTGACTTATCCAGCAACACAAGAGGGAAGAAGAGCCCAGGCCAAATTATGCAAAGACCCAAACATAAAGCCACCCAATCATCTTCTTGCTTTAGCTATTTGCAGAACTACCATTCTGTGGGTATCATGCTCAGCCCCACATAGCCTGGACTGATTGTTTCCTTTGAGTTTGGTCAATGTTCAGAGCTTCAAAGTAAGACCAGTCCAAAGTCTGAACGAGTCTGGCAAAAGCATGATTTAGATGGATGAAAAGCTCTTTTTCACAGGGGAGAAAAAAAAAAAAAAAAAGGGGGGGGGGTAGAAAAAAAAAAAAAAAAAACAAACAAACAAACAAACAACAAAAAAACACAGGATTTTTAATCCACCAAGCTGGATTACATAAACATAAAACTGAGTAACCAGAAGTTTCTTCAAATCTAATCATTAAAGAGAAATTTTGTAAAGTTCAAGTTGCAACATCTGAAGTGAGAACAATTCACAGATTCCTGTGCACCACAACAGTTATCTTTTTAAGTATAACTCATCTTCACTAATTGGTTTTAGTCTGCGATAAGGAATTTGCACAGAAAAGAGCTTGATTCTGTTTAGGAGACAACACACCAGTGTTGTCTAGCTCAGAACAATCAGGGAAAAAAAGTCTTCATCTGCTCCCTGACTTTCTAGTCTTCCTTCTTCTGCCAAGGAAGCAAAGTGTTATTGATGGAAAGAACCTGCACTGCCCCTATAGAGAAGAGAGGCAGGGCATGTATTTGGGATAAGCATTTGGGATATTCAGCAGTCACTCAGCTGTCATATGGCCTGAAGCAACTTATTTTGCTTTCCTGTCCCATCCCATCCAGGTTCTTTCTTTCTGCAATTCATTCCTCAAGTCAAAGCTCTGCTCTCTTCTGCAATAAGGAGCCCACCTCAGGCAGTATCAAAATGAAGCCTTCTTTAAAATATTGCAAAATACCCATTCATTTCTGTCTCTGTGTCCCTCAAGTCTCACTCCTATCAGGCTCTTGCTTGCCAGGCAGCCCTCCAGCCCACATCAGTGGTGCTTTCATACACATTTCTTTGTCTCCACTGTCAGAAGGAGAACTTCCGTATTCTGATATTGAGCAGCAATGAGATTAACGCCAATGAGGCTGGGCCTATGTTCATTTATCACCAGGCCTGAGTCCAGAGGAAGAGCATTGGTGCTTGTGGAGGACTCAAAGCACATGCATCCAGTTGACCTCCTTGGGATTTCCCACCAGCTGTACTTCAGCACACACACAAATGCCCACTGGACCCAGAGCAAATGCACACAACCCTGACATGGCTGAAATCCTCCTTCCACCAGAGGCTGAGGACAGCCACGGAGTGGCTGTGTGTGCAGTATGGATTGGCAGAGTTTGGACTGAAGGAGAACACAGCTGTGCTCTTGCTTTGTTCTGCTGCAGCAATACCAGGAATGAAAGCGGTAAGTAGACAAGAGGGATGCTAAGCTCACCATGCACTACCATTTGACTTGTGATTTGGCAAGTTTTCTGTTATTTCCCCTCACACACATTTATGCAAGGTGTGTTCCTGAAAGAAACATCCTCACAGTGCATCCATGCACACTTTCAAGTTGCAGGGAGAAAAATTCCTATAAAAACAATGACAATAAACAGGGCCTACGCACACCCACATATGGCAACACCAATATTATTTCTAGTTAACACAGTTTTAAGACCAGAGGAATTCTAGCTTGGGAGGCACTGTCAAAACTCTCTTAGCATACCAGATTACTAAAGGCCATGGGTGGCTTTCACAGCGACTTTTATTTGGCATATTTATCAAGTATATTAATAAATCTCTAAATGAGTTACTTCACTGATACTATGTAGAAAGACATCTGTAGGAAACTGGAGTTTCTTAGTGTTCACCTTAGATTTTGGAATTTAGTAGACATGTAATTATTTACTATACAGCCATGCTGTGTTCTGATATTAGTGCTCACATATATAAAGTCATAACAACCCTTTTTCTGTTGTCAGTGTACCATACTTCCTCCAATCTCTGATAAAAGATCACAGCACCTGCTCCACAATACCCTAGATTTGTCATCCAGAAATCTGGTCATCTTAGTCTCAGAGCAAGAGTATAGTTTATTGTCTTGCTTTAGGGGATTGTGATTCTATTTTTAATTAAAATAGATTTATAACCTCCTGTTATCACCAGGTTCAGACTGCATTTTCTCAAAAGGGATTCAGGCCACAAAGCACATTGCAACAAGCAATGGATCCTATTAGACCTGAAAGAGGGTGTTTTGGTTGTATTCACAATCCAGCCTGGTTCTGAGGTTTAACTCACTCTTACAAAGAACATCCAGTCCTTTCTGCATTATCAAATTTATTAGGTGCCTGCAGATTTAATACAAAACAAACACACACATTAAAAAAAAAAAAAAAAAAAAAAAGGAAAAAAAATCATTCTCAGTCACAGAGTTGTGTGTAAAACATTTTGTTTTGGGACTTTTTCTTTGAAATTCAAATGTTTGAAATATGCCCTTAACTGCTCTCTTTGAAAAAATAAATAAATAAATAAATAAATAATCCAAGAACAATCAGCACTATACAGACCTGTATCATCAAGCAAAACCCCACAGCTGCTCTATTTGAAATGTATCCAAAGAGGGCCGTGTCTTCGCAATAAAGTAATTCTGTTTTCTTGAGAGTCAGGGTGACATTTAGATCTCAGTGAAGTAAACAAGGTCACTTATTTCTGCTCCCTTGAAATTAGGATTTCAGCCCTTCACATTACCCACTAGAACAGACCATTGAAAACTTAATTTTCCTAATTTAAAATAAAATCACCACCCTTTCATTTCCCTTCAAACCCAATGACTCATTGCATCTTATTGCAGACTGACACAAGTGAAGCAGTTATTATTTTGCCTTCCACTATCTCCTTTCTCCCCTCCAAGATCTTTGGCAAGTGCTGCCCCAGCAAGCAAATTACAGCTTGCACTTGGAGTGCTTGTGCAGTGATTCTGGAATCCTCCTCTTTTCTCACTAGATCTGCTTGTTAAAATTGTAGCAACTGAAAATGTCTCTATACCTCCTTTTGTGGGGAACAATTGGAGATTAAATGCTCAGAAAAGATGTATGTGTCATTTCAGGTGGAAGATTTGTGTCTTCTTGGCAGTATTTAATCTCTCTTTGATGCTAACATGAGCAGCTGGCTTATCATTTTTTGCAAAGTTCAAGTGTTGGATAAATATCTGAGGAATGGGGATTTCCTGAGTGGGATGGAGGGAGGCACTGCCTCAAGTCCACAGCCCTGTTTGGTGAGTATGGGAAATCATGCTCCTAAAAAACCAGTATAGATGCAGGGTAACACTAAGTGCTGCTACTGATTGACATAGAGGAAGCACAGAGTAAGTCTGTTCCACATCCTCACAGAGGAAAAAAGCTTTTCAGAAGCATTTATAGAGCACACACCTCCCAAGAATATAAGTCCACCTCTAGACCCAAAGCAAGAATATTGTATTACCTTTGGACATGATGTCTTGCCTCATTTTACAATGTGAAGTGATTTAACTCCTTGTCAGGCTACAGGGAATAAGGCAATAGCACAGATGCTGGGCAATTAAAGTAGAAGTGTATATGAGGTGAATATGACTAGTGGCTGGTTCCTTGCTGGTACCAGGTGGAGCACATCATTTCACTCATGGCTCAGTGCTAACGGCACTGTGGGTAAAATGCTGCCACAGCCAAGATTTAATACCCCACCTCTGATGTTTCCCTTCAGTTCAGGAGCCGGGCACCATAGGACTTGTAAATTTCCCCCTTTCACAAACAAATATTCCTGTGTGCAGTGGATTTTGTTGTGGGAAGGGGTTTATAGCCCAGCACTTAGAACCATCTGGTCAGTGTTTAACAAGAAGCTGAAGCTATAATATAAGCATATTTTATTAGTTCGAGGGTTCTCCTCCTGGCTAGCAGCCAACACAGGCTCCCAAAACCATTTCCACCATCCCCAATGCGTGCTTCAGAAACTGATGCAATATGTTAAACACTGAAAGAACATGTTCTCAGATAAGTCATCTGGCTCACCTTACATATCGGCCCTACAGACACAATCCTTCCTTTCATCACCCCAGGGCTGTGTACATGGGCAATAGACATGCTGGTGAGCACAACTCCCCCATCCATGTCAAAGCCATCTATTCCCTCTATTTCAGGTGACTGAGATGGAGGGGCTGTTTTTAAGGCCATTTCACCTGATCCAGTGGGGCTGCCGCACTCCTGAGGTCCACCTGGGCAGACATACCTGCCAAACAGTTTTCAAACAGTTGTTCATTTTTATACAAGTCCTTTCCTTACACTACCTCACCCCACAATTACCTGTGTGTTAGTGGCAGGGCAGGGGGCAAAGCCATAGAGCTGGTGGGGAGAAGGGAGTCCAGCTTCCATCTGCATCAGCTGCAAAGAAGTCGTGCTCTTACCTCTGCTCCAAGCTGCCTCGACTCAGGAGCTGTCCTGAGGAGAAAATAACAAACCTGATGAGAGGTAGAATAGATTAGGTCTTAACTGAGGTCAAGCTAACAAGGATGCATGACTTACATGTGGTCAGGGCAAATGTATGTCAACTCAGGTAGAGTGCTGTCAGGCTGTTTACCAAAGCTAGTGTAGACATAGCCATGGTGTGGCTTGTTTATGCAGCACTTCCTGTGCTCTTCAAGCACTCTCATTCCCCAGCGGTACCTGCTCTACATGTCTGAACTTCACCTACTCAGCAGGTCAGTCTGGTAAGCAAGCCACTAACACAAGTCCATCTTGCCCTGATGGATCCTGAGGTCTACAGGACTACTGGATAAAACAAGACCAGTCCAGGTTGTAATGAGAAACGCATTAGCCCAAGGAATAAGTAACAAATCACTAATTATCCTCCTGCCACTACAGGAACAAAAAGATGGTAGAGGAAACTCCCACTGAAACATACAATAGAAAGTCTGCCTTTCAGCTTTTTCACAATCTATTGCTTTATTGCTTGAACACAGTTTAGAAGACTTTAAAAACTTTGATAATATTTAGAAGAGATTCCTTGAGAAATAGAAATGGTGGATTTTTATTGTTTGTTTGTTTGTTTGTTTTAAATTGTGACTGCAATTTTGATATGTCATTTCCCATAGGGATTTCCAGCCATTCTGTGTTTGGAACCTCATCTCTCCTTTTCTGAAATGGGCCCGTAGGCTGGAAAATAGTGTCTGTAATTTAATTAGCTGAAAGATTACATCCTCAGTTTTGTAGTTTTTTGAGCCCCAGAAAATGTCCTTGTTCAGGAGGAATTTTCAGTCATGGTCTTCTATTCACACTAGTGACTAGACTATTTTCTCTAAAATATATGTACAGTCAAACAAGTAGGGTCTGACAGAATTTGGAGGTACCTCTTCCTCAGCAGGATCACAGCAGATTGCTGGGTGGAATGAGGATGTTTTTCTCCATGAAAGAGGCTCTCCAGAGAGTTACTAACGTAACTAGGTCAGGCTAGGTGTGAATTTAGATACCTGTGGGTTTACTCAGACCCTAAAAGCAGGCAAAAGATGTGGATGGGATCACATCTCTATAACCCACATAAGTCCTCAACAGTGATGACTGGATTTTTTCCCAAGGTTTTTTTTCCCTTCAACATCAGTTGATCTGTGATGAACTTGTATTAACAGTCTAGCTGAAAGCTAGTAAACAGGCAAACAAATTGTTGTTTTCTGTAACCAAGTTTTTCACTTCCTTTCTCCTCAATAGCCTCATTCATACAAACCAAGAAAGAGCAAAATCCCACAAAACTGCTTAAAATAGTATTCCAGCCAACATACTGGCTTTGCTACCATGTCTACTACATCTAGGCTGCCAGTAATGAAAAGTGGAATTTGCCTCATCAAAAGCAGTCTACAAATTTGCTGGAGGATGATATGTCATTAAAAAAGCAGATAAATATTTGAGATTCAAAGTAAACACCAGTGTCCAGTTCTTAAGACACAGTCACTATTATAGCTAAAGTTTATTAGAAATCCTAGCAAGCCTCAACTTAAAGATTTTAAATATGGGATTTAACTTTGGGTCCATCTGACCCAGCCTCTCACGTTTGGCAAAAAATCTTACTTTGTGTTTCAGATGAGTTGGCATTAATAGTGTTTTAAATAGTAAAGATCTCTGGCAACCTGAGACCCAGAAGCAATCAATTTATGCTCAAACACTCTGCTGCTGCTCCCCTTAACACTTAAAGGCCTGTTGATTTCAGTGTGGCAGTACCATATGCTTAATCAAACAAATGGCTTTTGTTGCTTTAGAGCCAGAACCTCCAAGCCCTCAATTCCTTTGGTGTTAATGGCATTAACTTTGATTATACAAACTGTTCATATCTTGGGTGAATGTAGAGTCAGGCCTTATCTCGTGTACCAGATGACCAGGGCTTGTGAAGGCAGTTATGGACAAAGTCCATCTCTTTGCCTGGAGAAGAAAAAGTCTGTTGCAAGAGGCTTTTCACTCTACAAGCCTGAACAAATATTCAAAGGTTGGTATGAATGTCACAGCTGTCTATACAATTATAAGTGAAGAGAACTCCATGACTATTAAAACATCATAGCAGAAACTCTCCCCATCTTATCATGCTTAGCCATAGTTACAAGTCGGCCTGCACCCCAGGGTATGGCCAGGGACTGTATAACCTGGCCCTGTGCAGTGAGGCAGCACGGACCAACAATATCAAATACTTCTGTCAAGCTCTAGGAGCAGTGCTACAACAAATCCTGTGTAATTCACATGGATGATTCAGGAACAAGAAAGAGAAATAACCATGACGGAAGATGTAAATTAAAAACTGCAGTGTTTTACTGCTGTTTTGAAGAATAGAAGTTTAGGGACAAGTCTAAGTGCATACTTCCTTCCCTCCAGAGCTGATAGGATCCCATAGGAGGGCTCAGAGCAGTGAACATTCTTCATAAAGCAGCAAAACAGTTTTGCTTCAGTTATTAAGGAAATTCCTCTTCCTTGATGCATCATGGCAGCTGCCATCTAAGAGAGATACTCCTGAGAAGAGTCACCCTGAATTCAGGAAGTTGTCCTAATTTCTCCAAACGCAAGTATATTTTATGTCTTTGATATTAGATGACCTTTGGATTTCAGCATTTCAGATTTAGCCCAAATTGACAGTAACGGAGAGGCATAAGCTATATAAGGCTGAAAGGTTTCTCATGCAGTGACATCAAGTGCAGTAAGTTGCCCTTACCAAGAATTAGGCTGTGTTAAGTATGGAAGGTCTGTTGTTAATCCCTTCCCCAGAGAGGAGGGTGACCAAAAGCAGTGACTGGGTGAGTCTCTTGCCCAACAAGTTACTCCAATATTCAATACAGCCATATCAGTACAGTTAGTGCAGCCTACAGCAAGCAGGTGTCCTCTCTCCTTGGTGTATGAGGTCAATTTATCTCTCAGAAATATCTACAAGTAATATTTCTTCTCAAAGCCTCTCTGCCAGACCTGCAGTCCCTTTCCTGTCTTTTACAGAAACAAACTGACAGAAAAAGAGAGTTTGCAACCACTTTGGTTCATGTCAGTCCCGCTGGTGAGATGTAACTCTGTTTTACCAGTCATACGTTAGGGTAGAAAATGGAAAAGCATTCACCGCAGTTTCCTTTGGGGACAAAATCTTTTTTACCATAAATATTCAAGTTTCCTTCATGCTCAGTAATGAAAATCCTTGCCTTTTTTCTTTTGTTTTTCTTTTTTCTTTTTTTTTTCTTTTTTAATACACCAGTGTCACTGTATAAGCCCCCACGTGACTCCTGCTTTGCCTGTCATCAGCCATGATCTTGTCCTTGAGCTAGCCAACACCTCCAATAAGCCATAGAAAGAATGGGATGTCAGAGGAGCACAGATGGGAGGGCACTGCTGGAATTTTAACATCTTTTAACTTTTCCCTTAATCTAACTTCAAATATTAGAAGATGACACACCCTCACACTTTGATAGCTAGAAATTAGAATGGGTCCAAAGGAGGGCTGCAAAGATGATCAGAGGACTAGAGCACCTCTCCTATGAAGACAGGCTGAGAGAGCTGGGGCTATTCAGCCTGGAGAAGAGAAGGATCCTGGGAGACCTCATTGCAGCCTTGTGGGTAACATCCCTGACCATGGCAGGAGGGTTGAAACCAGAAGATATTTAAGGTCTCTGCCTCCCAGTTTTGCTGACCCTGAGACGAGGACAATCAATGCAGTCCACTCCTGGGCAACATCTGCTGTGACCTGGCGTCCTCACCAATCACCATCCATACCCTTACTGTGCCTTTTGGGAAGCAGCTTTTTTGTTTTTTGTCACCCTGCAAACAGCAAACATCAACAAAGAAGATTTTTGTAAGGTGAGTTGTCAAAAGTAAGCCTGAGCCAGGGCAATGGATGCCATCTTTTAAAACAGCATCTAACAACAGCTTTGACATGCTCATGCAGAGATACAGATCTTGAACTGTGATATGGCTCTAAGTCCAGCTCAGACCAGACTAACAATCCCCTCCTTAAAAGGGTCTGCAAAAATCCCCATTGGGAAGAATATTATATTAACTGCCAAGTTTTCAGATACTTAGCAAAATTAACAATATTGGTAGGATAATGGGTCAAAAATAAATAAATAAATAGATAGATAGATAGATAGATAGATAGATAAATAAATAGATAAATAGAGGAAAGAAAAAAGAAATGTGAAAAGCAGTGCATATTCTGTACTACTTGGTAGAAGTGCTAAAAATGCCATCTTCTCCACCAAAGATTTTTCACTTGAGGTAAGGGAGATAAAAGAAGACAATGCTTCTTATAGGGATAATTTAAAATATTATTAAAAAGAATAGAGTATGTGTTTCTTACTAAAGATCCATAGTATCCTTGTAGTGTCAGTATGATGGACATAATGACCTCATTGCGGCAAGGGAAGAAATAACACCAGTGTGCTCATGTGTGCTGTAAATGAGCAGGGTATTCACTTTGGTGTCTTACAGAGATAAGTATGTCAAGACACGCTGACAGACAAGCAGAAGATGTAAAACTGCAACATGAGGTCTGTGTCACGCTCAGCCTTGCTGCTTTGTGGGCTGCCAGAAGTAGCTGCAGTGACAGGGAGGAATGGGAAAGGGAGTGTGCCACAGTCACTGGGGTGTCTGGAAAGACACGGGAACAGCACGGGATCCCCCTGGGTAGGGCATCCTGGTGTTTACTAGTTGTTCCCCTGTCTGACATCCCTTGCCAGACTGGCTCAGTTTTGAATTCAAATCCCTGCTCAATTTTCACTACACAAATAAATTCCACCAATTAATCTAACCTGGTCCCTAGCCAAGGTGAGATGAATTAATCATCTGTAAATTAAGATAGATGCACATCTGGTGCAAGTCATTGTATTTCTCAAAAAAACATCTGTTCTGTCTCCTCTAGGGACTAGATTGCAATAAATTATCATAGAGGAAACAGTGAAGCAGGGGCACATCGGACGTAAGGACATGATGATGTAAGGCAGAGGCAATGGAGCTCACCAGCAAGGAGCTGGGGAAGCCGACACCCCTGTATGTGGTTCAGATGCCTTGGAAGAGTCAGCCTGGTTTCCCTGCCCCTGCTAGTCAGAAAGCAGAGGAGAAGTTGTGAGATGGCTTCTTGTGTGCTGGACACCCCTTGTGCAAAACAAGCTGAGTAGCCACAAGTGCAGAGCACTCCTTAGTGGGGTCCCACTGCTCAGAAAACGGGATCTTCCCCCCTATACTGGCCAGGACAGATGACACAAGCAGTCAGGAGGGAACATGGCACTGAACACAACACGTTAAAAGCCAAAGGTGGAGGTCAGACACCACTGAAGATGTCCTACCTGAGGCTGATATAATGAAATTCGGTGTGTTCAAAAAGAAAAATCCCTGGACTGTGGTTCCTGCAAGGACACACTTTGCCTCCTGCAGGTCACCAGTGTGGACCTTACAGGAGGATTCATTTCTGGGTATGGAGTCCCACATACAGCTGGCTGCAGCTGACAGAGCCACCACCACCAGCAGCAGCCTTTGCAGCATCCCTCACCTTCTCTATCACCCCTTTCCCTCCAAGCTGTTGTAGGAAAAAAAAAAAAAATATATCTGGTCTTAACCCTCTCTTGCCCTTTAGAGTAAGCACTGAGATATTCTGAAAAAGTCCTTCTACATCTCTATGTGTAATCCCAGAGGAGAGGACAATGAACTCCTTGTTTTATCTTCGTCTTACCTTTGATTTTTAAGAATTCTTGGTTCATTAACAGATGCAGGCAATTGAACATATGTGAAGCTGAAACTGTGACAGGAAAAGAGCAGTTGAGATTTAAAAAGAATAAGAAAATATTTTCTCTGCTTTCTCCTTCTGCCATTTCTCTCTTGTCTGCTCCTTGACTTCGGGTGAATGCAATGCATTTAGTTACCCAGCTATTTCAAGCCACCTTGATAAATAGCATTCGTTGCTACATACTGCTCTCTAGTGGTAAAACTGCAGATGTTTGCCCATGGCAATGGATTTCTAAATATCCTCCTAAATGCAAGTGGTTTTATACACTAAACAGCTCTGCTATGGTAACAGAATCTGTGACCCTATAAATATTCATTCCCCTTAAATAGACAGAACAAGTAAACGAATGTATTTACTAGAACAGACCCATTTTAAAGAGTATATTTTTATACTCTATATTTTACTACTCATGAAGGAATTATTTTTCTTTGGACCTATATGTGAGTATGATTAGAGATGAAGAAATAAGAGGCTAATTTGCAGAGATAAATGAACTTCCTTAGGAAATGTGACAAAAATAACAGAGGTGAAAGAGAAGTCACAGACCTCTCTTCCTTTGGGTATTGCTCTTTGCAGGAGCAGAGCTCCTATTAAATTGTAGCTACTGTGGGTCATGAGTCACAGAATCAGAGAATCACGGAATGGCTGAGGCTGGAAGAGACCTCTGGAGGCCATCTGAATCAAGCAGGGACACACAGAACAGGCTGCCTGGGATCATGTCTTGGCTTTTGCATACCTGCAAGGATGCAAACAACTTCTCTGGGCAACCTGTGGCAGTGTTCAGTCACCATCACGGAAGAGAAGTTAATGCCTAATGGGATGGTTTCTGCCCTGTGGCTGTACAGCCTTGCCATTACCTACAGCAAGAGCATCTGAACAGCCTTTCTGTGCTCTAGCTCTGAGAAAGAGAAAAAAAAAAAAAAAAAAAAAAAAAAAAAAAAAAAATAAAA
>NC_048896.1:83260978-83274004 GCF_011077185.1 Oxyura jamaicensis | reverse complement strand
AAAAAAAAAAAAAAAAAAAAAAAAAAAAAAAAAAAAAAAAAAAAAACTGGTTTGCAATCAGGAGGTCCTGCATTTTGAGGTTTTCATCTTTATTTCACTGAAAAGAATAATAAAGTTGCCTGTGGACAACTCATCCAGCAAACATAGCCTGAAAAGTACCAGATGTTGATTGAACTGAGTTGGTAGTCAGGATTTAAAACTGAGGACATCTTAAACTGAATTATCTGCCAAAAAATTGGATCACTCATTTCTCAAACCTCACTTCAGACTCCTGATCTGTATTACTGTAATAACCACTAATCATCAGTGAGACATACAACTTAATAGAGACTTCTGCTTTTTTTTTTTTTTTTTTTTCTTGGACATTAAAAATACTGCAAGAGCCATTGTTTGGTACAAGAACTTCTTTCTCACAATCTGTAAGAGTACATGATGAAGAAATCATTATTGCTTGGAAAATGTTATAAAGCAGCTGAATTTAACTAGCCTGATGCTGTTCAGTTAACTGTTGCTTTCTCAGTGTTCCTAGGTTCTTTGAACTTCTGCAGAAAAGTAACTCCCCTCTCTCTGTGCCAGGTGTTTGTGATGCTCCCATTACCATCTCTTCAAAATAAAACAAAATGTAAAAATGAATGAATGAAAGAATGAATGAATTAATTAATTAAAAAAAAGAAAAAAAAAAAAAAAAAGAGAGAGAGACTTGAGAAATGAAAACCCAAGCTCTTCTTGGTAGGTTCACTGGGAAATGAAGTAGGACATGTTTCTCTGCATTGCTTCAACATTTGGCTAGGAAAATATTTTGGAGACGTTGTATGTCTTAATCAGTTTGCTAACAATGTGCATCTGAAGATGAGCTGCTGTGTAACACTGGCTCTGCCATGACATAATTAAGAAGAAGAAAGATATTTCAGGTCTAAGATGAGCATTTGTTTTGATAATGAACATCAGTGTGATTGCTCTGGAGGCCAGTAAATCAACATGATCTTCACTTAACATCACAGCCATGTCAAGTGGAAACGGGAAAGCAGGTCAAAGCAGAGCATGAGATTGGAGGGAAGAGTATGAATGGAAATCAGTTCTGGCATAGGAAAGCTCAGCTGCCTAAAATAGAAGAAAAAGTGGCAGAAAATATCAGACAGGAGTTAATGAAGAAGTAATTGCTACAGTGGGTTATACTTCAGGTCCTACCAAACTTATCAGGTAAAGGACCAGACATGTTTTTCTTCTTCAGCTTTTAGTTTTTCCACCCTTGCTGCAGCAGTCCTGTCACAATTGGTCCAGGATCTCTTTATTCAGAAACTCTTTAACCAAGGCTAGAAATGATCTAGCCAATAAACTGCTATTGGTTGCTGCTGCTGCTGACAATAAGGCAATGACACACAATTTACCATATTATTTTACCATATTGTTTACCATACATCTGGAGTGACCAGAATCACATTTCTTCCTTAGACTCTGTACAAACCCCAAGGACGTGTCTGGAAAGCACATCACCTGAAGAATTGCCATAGTCTCACGTCTGAGTGTAGTTCACAAAAATATTACCATAAAAAGTATTAAAGGATCTTAGATCTAATTAAGCATCATGCCTTTGGATATAACATTGTACTCAATAGCACAGAGAAGGTAGGAACTCAGGTGGTGGCTTTTGTTTTTTTTCCTAAGCCTTTTCTTTTCGGTCTGCCTTCATGATTTTGAGACATAAAATCAATTGTGTTGTTAATTACACTTCTTAGACTGAACATTTTGCTTAAGACACAGGTACATCCTGCTGAAGAACTTTTCATTTCATTATGATTATTGTTCTATTGGTGTTTCCCCTTTCAACTTTTGAGGCCTCATAAAGTACTTTCAATTAGGGTAAGAAATAACAGGCTATAAATCAAGTGGGCTATTGGAGTCATTTGATCTAAAAAGAATGTGCAAGGAGTCCTGTTTCACTGAACAAGGGCAGATGCGAGCTTGCTTTGCTCCAAAATCTCAGTACAGTAGCTCTACCCCCATGTCTTCTCTGGAACCCACGTGAAATGCATGGCCAACCAGTCCTGCCACCACACACAGCTGGTGGGAATAGGACAGGAGGACTCTCTCCCATTCTCCTCTCCATTCCCAGTTAAGGAAAGCCTTTTTCAGGTGTCCTTCAACGGCAACCACAAACTTTGCCTGAGTTAGCATAAATGCGTGGTGTGTGCACTTGTGTTTCCAGTCAAACCAAAGGATGGAAGCTGAACATAGAAGTAATAGTAGAATTTTACAGAGAGGCTGAAGAAAAGCTGTAAACACTACAGTCCTACTGGCACAGCTGAAGGGATGTGAAATCTCCATCAGTCAAATACGAGCAGTACAAGCAGTACTAGTACAAGTAGTATAAGTAGTACAAGTAGCACAAGTAGTACAAGTAGTACAAGTAGTGCAAGTAGTACAGGGACAGAGGACCAAAACCTTCTTCACAGCACTACAAACTTGAATTCAAAATGGAAAGACCCTATGGTGCTGTTGCTTCATTTGTTGTGCTGTTACAGATATTTGTCCTGCTGAACACTTATCCCTCTGAGTCATTAAACTAAGCAGGTACATTGTAAAACACTAAAAATCTGTCACCCAGAGTGGAGAGCAGAGCAGAGGGTGAAGGG
Organism: Oxyura jamaicensis; assembly: GCF_011077185.1. Classification (NCBI taxonomy): domain Eukaryota; kingdom Metazoa; phylum Chordata; class Aves; order Anseriformes; family Anatidae; genus Oxyura; species Oxyura jamaicensis. Next base: position 83,271,371 of record NC_048896.1, on the reverse strand, counting down.
AGTGATGGCAGGTAGTGCTCTGTCTGGAGCAAGCAGGAAAGCTTGTGTTTCTCAGTACCCTAATAACTGCCGTGACCAGTTAACTGGGAGAACTGCCAGGGAGGAGATTCAGGGTAATGCAATGAGCAATGAATAAATGACATAAACCATATTAAGTACAGTAATTTCTTTTGAGTTTTGTCTGCAAGATGTTTCACAGCAGTGTCCAATATAAATGAATCAGTATCTGCTAGCTTTCCTTTCCCGGGGGGAGGGAGGGGGTGGGGGGGGGGGGGGGGAGCAGTCATTAAATCCACGCTGAGTCATTGTCTTGCTGTGGTTAGGGCTAAATGGTTCAGGATTAAAATACATTATGTTAAAAAAATGATTTTACGGTGCCTGGCCCAAATTCTACTCTCAGCTACAGCAGTGCTACATCATACAGTGTGTGGTCACTGTGATGCTACACTGAAGAAAAAATTTAAATTTTAAAGGTAAAGCTTAAGCACAGCATTTCCACCCTTTAAAAATATTGTCAGTTCATTAGAAACTTCTAACTTGCTTCCCTGGCATATACACAATCAAATATGTTTTCAGCATGGAGAGTTAAAAAGATAAATCTTTACAAATAATAGCGGAGAATCCCTCCCAGATAGTGCTCCAGTATTCCAATACTGGCCTGATTTCCTTGTTTGGGGAGAGAGGAATCACAAGTCTTTTTGAATGCAAGAAAGACTTGAAAAGTGTGAAATCATTTGGACTTTGAAATTCAGAATAGAGGATTATTTTGTCTCATTTGAAGTGAAAGTCCTAAAAACAAAAAAAAAAAAAAAAAAAAAAAAAAAAACCTCAGGCATGTCCTGTACATTCAAAATATCAAATCTAAAATAAAATAAAAATAAAGAAGGAATGTGAAGATTTGAAATTTGAAAATTTGTCACAGATTCAGACCACTTTCAAAATAGAGACTTAAATCCTTGGCAGGGTGTATTGCATATTATAGTTTGAGTTAGTGCAATTTATTTGAAGTTAATGGATTTATGTTAATGCCTACTAGTTGATCATGTAGTTCCATCAGTGTACCGTACAACCATGAAGATCTTCAACTATTATGTTGAAAACTACCTCTGCAGAAGTACCTTGTTTGACTACTACATTTTCCTGCTACCAATCATTTTCATAGTATGCTAGGCTGCTGAATTTATTTTCAGAAACAAAGATCATCAATTATTTTATTTGTAAGTTTAATTTTGATCAAAAAATAGAAAGACACAAAAATAGGCTAAAATAGAGAAAGTAAAAGTAACTTTGTTAAATTAAAAACACATCTGACCTCTAGTGGCTGCTTGTCAAATCTGTTTTTCAAATACTGCTTGAAGGGGAAAAAGATGAATTCATTTTAGATTCAGAGATTTTCTCCTTCCTTTCTATTGGAATTGTCTCTTACTCTTTTCTTCCTGCATTTCTCTATTAATTCCAGGCATTCTCCAGATGGCATCCAAGAATCTGGGGAGAAAGGCAAAGATTAGAAACCTAAATATTTCCTCTACTTTAAAGCAAATTTTAAGTGCAAGGCTGCAATTTTTGCAAAACATATTTTTAAGGGATAATCTCAATTTTACTAAAAACTATTTGGATTTTAAATAGGGATTTGTCTTGCTTGGTTTTATCTTACCAAGTATTGCATAAAATTGGTTAGTCAGAAAGTAAATGTCAACTAAAAAAAAAAAAAAAAAAAAGAAAGTTTGCAGCTGTAGCTAATATTATTTGTTTGCCTAAGAGTTTTTATAAGGAGATTTGCATGTTTGTTTGTTTTTCATTTAAAAACTCTATGTATAACTGGGAAAGTGAAATGCGTATATATTAGTATGCATACAGATATATGCATGAACATTTGTAATTACAATATTTTTTCTCATCCCAAAATCTCCCTGAAAGATGAGGAAAGTCCTATATCAAGTCTAGTCAAGACCAATAGGCAAGTAGTCCAGGTATCTGTCCTCAAACGTGTTCATGAATTGTTCTGAACAGATCCTTTGTGCCTGGCTCATTCTCCTCCTGGTAGCTTACCTGACTAGCCTGTAATAGTATCGAGACCACTTGTATAGCTGCACAACACCTTCCCAGGTCTATTGCTGAAAGATCATCTTCCATTAGTTGAACATGTAAATCATGGATAATTAAACTTGGTAATGCAACAGCATGGTTCAATATCCATAGAATAATCCTATAATTAATTTGGTAATGCATTGATGCCTCCACTTCATGTGTTAGCCTGGACCTATTCTATCTGATAGGTACAGCCCCGTTTTTTATCATGTCATATGATAGGATGGAGTTATGTATTTTCAGGGGGCTGGCTCAATCACCAGTCTTTTCTCTGCACGACCCTTCTGGAGAGGGCTGAAAAGGGAGTAGTGTGAACAGCAACTCACGGCTATGTTGTTCAAGGAGGGGTCCCAATTCCTTTACTACCTTGGGAACAGCTTAGTCTCTTGCTCCAGTCTGAAAGTATCTATTTTACATCCTGATTTCTTACTTCCTTCCACCTGCCTGCTGGGCAGCATCAGGTGTGATGCCCATGGTGCGGGAGTCCCTGAGGTCACTCCTCCATGGCCTTATTTCCCTTACTTGTCACATTGAGTCCAGGCAGAAAAGACTTCCATGAGCACATTAGCCATCCTGCACTTGATGTAGGGGTATCTAAGGTGTCTCTGTTCAGCCATTCGTTTAAAAACAAAACCTTGAAGCACTTGCATTCTTCTTGGAGACTGGATGATTTTCTTCATAGAAATTCTCCTTCTTCCTTCGAAAATGCCTGTGTGGAGAACTTTTGTTCAGTCTTTTTCTTAATTCAGTGGGACCCTGGGATAGCATCACTTCTGCAGAGTGTCAGAGCAGCTTCAGTGTGAGTGTTAGGCACATGAAAGGAGTAAGCCTGGTAATGGAGATCCCCTCCACATGCATGTTACCCTGTACATCACATGTAGGAATGCAGAGGCAGGCTCAGCTTGGAGCAGCACTTCAAACCATAGCTTCTCCCTCCAGACACCTTGCTCTCACACCCGGGTGAGCACAGTGCAGTTGTAAGAGAGGATGATAGCTCAGCTCAGTGTCATAATCCGGGATGGGACCTATCTCCTCACATAGAGCCAACAGAGAGCAGTAACTTCAACATAAATAACTGGAACAATCTGTGCATGAAGAATTGTCTTCTAAGATGAAAAGATAAAATTTAATGTCATCTCCAAATAGAAGTTTGACCTTAGAGATTTTGTATTTTTATGCATTTGTCTTCAAAATAAATTATATCAACAATCAACACAGTGGCACAGATATGATGGTCTAAGGATTTAATTGCTTAGCCTTTTGGGGAGAGGTAATAACTATCATCAGAACAGCTGAGAAGCTGGTGCACTCAGGAGTATCTCTGTTTTTTCCAGCTCTAAAATTTGGCACTGTAGTGCTTCAAAACAGAGATCTGAGGAAAAAAGATTTTGTGCTAAAAGGTAGTTTGAAGAGTTATATGTTTTCTTCCCTACTATATTGATTTATGCTTTCTGTCTAGATGTAGTTAAAATTTTAACACACATTTATATTATTCTCCATAGAGCATAGGAGTCCTGGAAAGTGACTGCATTAAAGAGGATATCTAACTGATGAGACAGCCAAAGGACTGTGGAGCTTGAAGTTCTGCAGTTTTGTTTCAGTGTGGTCGGACATGACTAAAAGACAGTGCTGTTCAATGTCTTTTATCTGTCAGAATCACAAAATCACAGAATGGTTGAGGTTAGAAAAGACCTCTAGATGTTATCTAGTCCAACCCCCTGTTCAAGCAGGGCCAACCAGAGCAGGCTGCCCAGGACCATGTCCAGGTGGTTTTTGAAGATGTCCAAGGAGGAGGCTTCACAAACCCTAGGCAACCTGTGCCAATGCTCCAACACTTGCACAGTGAAGTTTTTTTTCTGATGTTTAGACAGAAGGTCCTGTGTTCTAGCCTGTGCTCATTGCCTCTTGTCCTGGCACTGGGCAGCACTGAAGAGAGCCTGGCTCCGTTCTCTTTCTTTTTAAATCATTGCGTCCTTTCCTGGTTCTTCTCTGGAATCCTTCCATTATGTCAGAAACCAACTGACTATGTCCATTCTTGTAACACAGACAGCCTTCTCACTCTATGGGAACTTCCACATTGCACAAACAGGGAGAAAAAAAAAAAAAAAAAAAAAAAAAAAAAAAAAAAAAAAAGGAGAGCATCATTAGGGCATCATGCATGAAGTGCGTAATTCAGATGATATGCTTGAGATCCCTGGAGGGACTGCTGGTTTCTCTGGGTGAAGGCACTGCTGTTGTTGTCATACTTAATTTAGTAGACTGAAGATTGCTCACGTCAGGATACCTGTACTGCAACCAAACTTCCACCCAGATGGGCAGAGGTCAGTCTCTAGCTCACAGGCAGGTCAGAGGGGAATGCTTGTACTGCCTCTGCCACTGATCTGCTCACAGAAAAAACTGCAAATGATTTGGGTGGGCTTCAGATCAAGCTTTAACAGAGAGACTTGCAGGCTGTCAGCTGGCACCCTTTTATGCATATTGACTTTTTTAAAAGCCAAGACAACAGAAGTTTTTGAAATGGAGCCTAGATGCATAATATTTTTCTTGTAACTCGGTCTCAGAAATTGCACTGGGCCTGTACAAACTTGCAAAATGCTGAAAACTTGTATTGACGTGTGCTTGAGAAGTTCCAAATCAAGTCATTGTAATACCGTATAAAAATAGCTAAAATGGAAAATCATCAACAGAAAAACTAGAGTACTAAATGATCTATGTTATTATTCCCAGAGTGATTAACATACTGCATTTTCCCAGCCTGTTGCAATTTATTAGTCCATGTTTTTCTGTATCAGTATCAAATATTATTTCATTATAAAAACTTGTGTGCTTGTTAACAAAAAAAAAATCCAAATTAACTGTCAACATATGTTATTTTCACTTTTTCAAATTAGAGCAAGCAAACTGGCTCTAATTAGTTTCCTGATTAATGAGTGGATGGTAAGCAAAAGAATTACATTAAGAACAATTTCCAGTTTACACTGGTTAGGAGGAGGTAAAAAAATAATTTTTCAACAGGGATCAAATAAATCTACAGAACCTCATTTTTTTACAATGCTGTGAAAATATGCAAGGCATCACATTGTAAATTGCTGGTTAGGTCACTGGAGCAGGATGAATAAATACTGTTTGCCATATGAAATTGACTAGTTAAATGAAGATCACAAAATTGTTTGTTGCTATATAAGGCTCATTTTTGCTATAAAAAGAGCAATTTTAATTTACAGGGGCTTAAGGCAATTTTCCATCTAATTTTATGTTTTATAATGTCTGCTAAAACACTGGTGCCTTATTAGTTTGTGTGGTCGAATATATATTGTTTCCAAATTTTAAGGCCATTGGTTTATCTTGACCAAAGCAAAACATGGTTAATTTTTCCTCAAAAAAAAAAGTAAGAAAAACCCATGCAAATCAGATCAAGACAAACCTAAATTACCTATATCATAGATATATCTCTATTTGTGACTGATGGAAAACACCATGTTCTATCTGGGTATGAGGAATGGCAGGTTAACTTCACTGGTCAAAGCTATAAAACTTTCCATGTTGTCCTTCACTGTGCAACCTAAAAAAAAATATATAAATAAAACTGAGGTGAACCAAATGGTCATTATAGCACAGAAACAGGTAGATATGCAGCACAATTTCTTGAATACCTAAGGTCTGTTTTCACCATTAAAGGTCCTGGCAACCAGGTCAAATACGTCTTATGACATTTCCTAACCCCGCAGTTCAGAAGTGTCAGTTCCACTTCCATCTGTGCAAGAGTAACACCACAATCTAGCTGAACCTGTACAACCCTGCTGTAGATAAGCTGTACGAATGCAAAACAGGTATATTCTAAAAGATGTTTACTCCAAAAACTTGCTCTGCTGACACATCTTAGCCATTGGTATTGTACTCTCCCCATTCCAGATTTTTTTTTGGGGGTAGAAAATCTTCTGTTCCTCATCTCTGCATTTATCATGCTTTTTTTTTTTTTCCTTTCCTCAGTTTTTTCTCTCTTATGTCTGTCTAACTTTTTATCTTAAATATGTACTAAGCAATTCTAACTCTACAGATTTTATTTTCAGATGGTGTAGTTGTACTCACTGAAAAATGATATTTTTTTTCTAGAGAAATAGGCAACAAAAAAGTTAGAAAGTGGTCAGTGTAGCAGGCTGGTCTGCAATAATTAGCTCTGCAATAAACTGGCTGAGATCCATTAATGAGAAAAAAGCTCTCACCAATTTGCAAAATTAAAATATTGTTATTTTCCATCTAAGTAGAAAGAACCTCATGTGAGAAAAATTGATAGCAGCCACGAGACTATTAGAAGAACCACTAGGTTGTCTTCTTCCACACTTTCCACTTCTGAACACACACTGAAGCTGAGAGAACTCTGTTTCATGACCCATCAGCCCTGCTTTGTTAAAAGTTTTTGTATACTGAACCTTCATAGAAAGGAAAGTTTTCACTAAAAATTTTGCAGAGGACTCTGCCTCGCCTTCACATTATTTTGAACTGAGGTACCCTCAAAGAGATGGAATTGGAAACTGCCTTAGCAAGAGAAAACCTCGTGTCAGATTTGGAAAGAGGCAGCGGAGGCATGGTGAGTGCTGTGTTCTCTGCCTGGCCAAGGACAACTGGATGGTGGGATGAAGATGCACGACGCAGAGTGTCCAAGCACAGCCCCAGGGGGAACAAGGACCAGTGGCAGGCTGGCTGTTACTCAGCTTGTAGCAGGGGAATACAAATTTTAGGTTGGATGTTAGGAAGAACTTCTTTACCGAAAGGATTGTTAGACACTGGAACGGGCTGCCCAGGGAAGTGGTGGAGTCACCATCCCTGGAGGTCTTTAAAAGACGTTTAGATGTAGAGCTTAGGGATATGGTTTAGTGGGGACTGTTAGTGTTAGGTCAGAGGTTGGACTTGATGATCTTGAGGTCTCTTCCAACCTAGAAAATTCTGTGATTCTGTGAAATTCCTGCATGACATTTTTAGCAGTAAATGAAGGAACTGTGGCTTCCAAAAACCCCACAAAAATGACTATCAGTCTTAGAACTTCTTTTGTGGCAATACAGAATATTTGTATTTAGTCAGGGAGAAATTAATGGTTTTGTGTCCAAACAGGAGATGTTCCCATACCTTTTCTGCCAGAAAAGCACTACCATTTTGACTGTGCTGTGAACATAGTAAGATGGTAAGTGCTGCTCCTCCACCACAGGGCAAGCTCAGGTAGGACAAAATCCTGTATAGACAAAAAAATAGTGATGTGATTATCCTAATAAACAGCTTTATCAGAGGTTACGAATAATTATTTCTCCTTTCCATAATCAAAATATAGAATCATATAAACATAAAAAGAGACTTTAATTTTTTAAGCTAACCAAGATTTGTGGTCATAAAGAATAATGGCAAAGGCAAGGGTTTTTCCTTTGCAAGAAAATTCTTGGAGCAGCATGTAAACAGACCTTCTTGTGGTATTAATATTACCCCATTTTTGCTGAAGCTATGCAAACAGAGACATATAAAATTGTGCTCCTAAAACTTAGGTTGCCAATAAATATTTTTACCACTTTTAATTTATACCTTTTGCAACTTTGCCCCCTTGCAGAAAAGTGATCCCAGAATGCAAGCTAAGTTATTCTGAGGTTACTGGAGCCATCAAACATTTAAAATAAAAATAATTTCTATTCTTCTGAACTTAACCTGTAGCTTGTTTGGAAAGATTTGACTTGGCAGTTTGCAAAGCTTCATCTCATGAGATGGTGACAAAAGCACAGATTTTTTGGCTTAAACTGATGGCAGGCAGTCTTGTTTAGTGTCTCTGAGGCTTTAAGTTCCCATCATGACCTTACTGTATATGACCTGACTGCAATACTAGCTGTATTTTCACAAGGTTACTGCTTTCCAGTTAGATATCTTGATATGTCAAAATCAAAAAAGCCTCAACATTAAATAGATTTAATGTGCCTTGTTATATCAAGATATCAACTTATCTATTAAATACGTAAACTTATTATATTAAAATAAAAGCATAGCTTCAGGCTTCCTTTAAAAGATTATTAAATTAATGGAAATTACAAATTCTCACCATGCTGTACAATCAGTCTGAAAAATCAACACTTTTATTCTGATAAAAGTATTTTCTTTATTCTGATAAAAGTATTTTCTGATAAAAGTATATAATGTCAGCCAGTTTTAGTAACTAATTTTGCTAGTGTTTAAGGTGATGTACATCTTAAAAGGTATAAGTTGTGCCTCAAAATTTATCTTTAATATAATAAATTATTTTAAAATAATAAATCCATACTTTTTAAAGTTTTTCTTAAACCTTTTAGGTTCAAAGTCCATAAGTTTTATCCATATTCACTAGAAAAAGAAAAAGGACAGCTGAAGTTCTCACAAAATATGAACTGGGGAATTCAAATTAAAAAAGACAACTGTGACAAAAACAAGAGAGCTGACAACTCACTGTGCCTCGGGGACTGCTGAAACTAGTTCTCAGCTATTATCTTTTATAGTTAAGTGAATGGAAAAATATAGAGAATATTTTACAAGGTCATGGACAACGTGATTTGCATCATTTTCAAGTGTTTCACTTAGCATATCTCTGTACTTTTAGACTAGCATATAAGTGAACAAAATTATATGGAGGCATGGATAGAGCACCATTTTCATTTCTGTTACTTTCTCATTTTACAGTGATGTTAATTACAGCAATTTTGATATTGTCTGTTCTAGTATTGGTTATTTACTAAAGAATCAAATTATTTTCTATTTGGGAGTTCCTTTGTTTTTAAGCAGCATTCAGAACACTGATTTAGCTCCTAAATGAGTGACTTAGATATGAAAGTTTTGGGACATAAGCCCATAAAACTTCACGTGTTGGCAAGCTTCTGTTCATTCCAAACCTCTTCTCTTTGAGAAGTAAAACAAGACAGAAATATTTGCAATTATAATGCCGTAAACCACTATTTGCTTGTTATGTATTTTCAGCTTTCAGGCTGGGACCAGGGAGGATGGATTGAAATCTGCCAGCTTGCTAACAAGACAGCTTAGCCTTGGGGAGTAGAGAAGTCTGGGCAAACAGGTCCAACTGCAAAAGGAGGCTGTTGCCATCAAGGCATCCGTTCTGGGGACACTGGTGGTTCTGGGGATGGAAGCACCCAGCTGCAGGCACTTTGCAGCTATGGGTAGGCAGTATAGAAGTGCTGTGAGGTCCTGGGACTTATGTGCATATCTCCTGGAGCACAGTCATGAACTGATCCTGCTCAGCTCTTAAAACGGGTCACAGTGCCAGAAGTTTGTAACTGTCTTCAAACTTTTTCTCAAACCAGCACAAGTTTTGTGCATATGCATGGGGAAAAAAAAAAAAAAAAAAAAAAAAAAAAAAAAAAAAAAGTGTACATGACAGAAACAAGCAAAAAGAGGAAGAGAAAGCTTAAATGCTGGCAAATGTTACTGTTGAACAAAGATCAGTAGTGATGAAGGTCGGTGAAGCTGGTTGGCAATTAGCCTTTGGCTGTGTGAAGAAAGGACTTTTGACTAGTTAGACAGTGCATTATTCTGCAGAGGTTAGCATTATATACACTCACAAAATACAAAAACTCCTTCTATGCCACCCAGCTTGAAAGCATAAAGCCAGGAATAAAATGATACTTTTTGCCAGTTGGCTATATAATTTTCAATGGCCAAATGCCAACTGGCTGCTAATTGTTATTGCAGTGAAACTGGAAACAAAGCTCTTGGTATGAATACTTGGACTGTTTGTTATATTCTCCCTTGAAATTCTTCAGGAAGTGCCACGAACTACTGCTCACACCCACAGTTCCCAGTGAAGACGAACTGGGTGCCTGGGTCTGCGTGCAACACTGGGTCTGCAGCACAGCTAACACTTTCAAAAGGCTTTTTTTGCAGCTGAGATTAGCTGGCTGCAAAGACATTCATTGATTTAGCCACTTTGCAGGCTTAGAGCATTTTCCAAAAATCTAGTGTATATAGGTCCATGGAGGCCCCAGTAAATGTGTGAGGGGAGGGAGCTGATGATAAGGGAGATAACTTACATCTATCCTGTTAGTTTCAGGAGAAGATTCTGAGGCAAGGGAATATCTCTTTCTTCAATTATTTTTGCCCCAGCCAGCACACAGGAGTGCTAATTGTGACAGACAGGGCCAAGTGCTGCCATCATTCAAGCAAATAATCATGGTTATTTCCACAGGTGCCTGAAGAGACACTAGCTGCATTACTTGTACTCACTCTCTGAGTCACATCCATAAAATAATAATAATAATAATAATAATAATAATAATAATAATAATAATAA
>NC_048896.1:83247499-83260968 GCF_011077185.1 Oxyura jamaicensis | reverse complement strand
AATAATAATAATAATAATAATAATAATAATAATAATAATAATAATAATAAAAGGACCCTTGTGTCTCGGATCATTCTCACATTCTCATTCCTCCTGTCTGCAATCCCACACCTCCATGCTTGGTTGACTGATCCATGGATTAGCTTTTCATTACAGAACTGAAAGGGTATCTGTGAAACAAAGTTTTGTTGATATTTGTAATATTATTTCCAAATATGGATTAACTTTCACATTTAGCAGCTTTTGCTCTGCCTACCAAGGATTTTGTATTTCTGAAAGATGTGCTTCAAATTAGCTGATAGGCAACATCTTCTCTTGGCAAGTGCTGCACTAACTGGAGTGTTCTGCCAACCTACTTACACCAACACAAAGCATGCATGGAGACATTTCCTCTTTCAAAATACATGAAGTACATTAGATAGCTTCAAGGAGCACCTTTTTTTTTTTTTTTTTTTTTTTTTCTTCAGAGCTATGTAAAAGATAAAGCACCAAAGGACACATAATTTCAGTTCCCCTGTCAGCCAGCATAAATGCACCAAGAAAATACACACCGTTCTCAGACTTTCTAGCTGCTAATGGTCGTTCCCTGTGTCACCACTTGCAATGGAAAGAGAGAAGAAAAATAAGTGAACTCATGAACTGGAGCTGGGGACAGTGTGTTAGAGGTGAGCAATCAACAGTGGAAATGGTGAACCTTAGAAAAAGAAACAAATCAACAAACAAGAAATAAACAAACACAAACAAACAAACAAAACCTGTGCATTCACCAGGAAAGGAAAGCTGTGGTGAAACTTTCTGTGATTGCTTACTCACAATGAATCAGGTCTGTCTGAAGTCCCTCAGAAGAGACTAGACTTCTGATTGTAAAGGTCAATTTAACAATGTCACATATGCTAATGCTTACTATTGTTCATAAAAACATCAGACTGAAGTCATATATCAAAATCACATGGAAACTTTCTTAAAGTTAAGAAAAAAATGTACTTCAGAATATCTATATACCATGTAGATTGATGAATATATATTTTACTATTAGTATAAAATTATTAGCTAAACCCTGTACATACATGTCTGGTACACACAATCTGGAACTTTATCCAACAGCACTGGTCACCTTATAAACACTTAGCAAGACACAGCCCTTTCCCAATGCAAATCTAAGACAATAATTAGCAAACACTTATGCAAGTATTTCTGCATGTAATAATTGTCTGATTGCATGACAGAGGATGTCTCTTGGTAGGTAAACAGTTTCAAGACATTTACAAGATCAAAGCAGTACTTAGAGCAATTTTCAGCTTGTGAAAAACAAGATATGAGGAAAGAAAGCCTGAACACAACAGTAAGAGAAACATAATGACACATTAACATAATAAACTCTTTTGAATGCAAAAGTGTCTTGCTCTAAAAACTATTAATCTAATCTAATCTAATCACTGTACTATAAGTGTTTACCACTAGTCATTAATCAAAATTAAAATATTAAGATACATTTATTTATAAATGAAAAAAAAAAATGATAATTGTGCATAAGCAAAAGACAGAAATGTCATTCATTCTTAGGAAATTACTAAAGGGGCAATTGCTGTTGTTGCTGTTGTTATTATGGAGAACTAAGAAATGTTGCAGACACTGACCAAGTTCAAATCACACTGGACAGAATGATAGCCAGTGCTGTGTCCCCAGCTCTCCACCCTAATCTTCAAGGGCCTGCAGACCACATTGCCTTGGGGAACCCCTGGGAGATTTTTTCTCCCCAGTGAGAAAGAGAAAAAATGCTTCCAAGACCTTGGCAATTGCTATATGCAGAACACTTGATATAATTTTATCTTGAATCATGGTTTATATCCAAATTTTTATTAGGTTGCTTTGTGCCCCGAGCTTCTCTCTTCAATTGCTGTGGTGAGAAACTGGTAACTTAGGCTGTATTTGTCAACCTCAGGCAATGAAATATTTGAAAGTCAAGCAAAAAATGAGAGGTCATCCTAATCTGGGATTTTGAAATAAATATGCTGGGAGTTTTCATGAGTGGAAAAGCCTTTGGACTTTTATTACTGGAGGGAATATATTTATAGGTTGATCTTGGTGAACAGCATGACTGGGAGTTAAACATTTGAAACTATAAACTACGATGCTGCCTGTATCCCAGCTACAGAATTTAGTAACTGAGAAAAAAAACATCCAACACTATCAGGATCAGAAAGACTGTTCAAATCTTATGGCAAAACTACCCCTCCTAGATCAGATGTCTATAATAACCATATGCAGGAGCTGAGAACTCAGAGATTTCACTATGTCCATAGAAATGTTTCGGTTACATATCTTGTTAGAAGCATTCATTCATACAGGAATTTTCAAGATTTTTTTTTTTTACTTCTGCCAATATTGTTGCAAACCAAGATTCTAAATATGAAATGAAAACAAATAAGAACAAGCAGAATAGGCTAACCAAATGTGGTGTTACAAATCGAAATAATTGCAGCAATTTCTTTGCAAGATTCATTCAACCATGGGTCTCATAATAAACCCTTGACTGAAAATGTGTAATACTTATGCTATATAATATTAATTGTGAATGACCTTAGAAAGGCTACTACTATATAACGACTTCATTTCTGGTTTCATTTCTACATTACATAAATAGTGAGTCAAATAAAAAACATGGTAAAGTGAGGCACTTGAAAGCCAACATTTCTACAACAGAATTTTAATTGCCTTGAAAGAAATGTATTCAGGTCAGCACACAGAGAAGCAGCTTGAACAGTTTAACAGTTATTTAATTTTGTTAATAGCTCCTATTGCTAATGCAAGTTTAAAATTCTCCACTGTTATTATTGTTTGTTCACAGGGCATTTGCCAGCAATAATACATACTTTTATTTTACAATTTTAAGGCACGCCCCAAGCCAGGCTTCAGTGGCGGAGGAGAGCTTCCAGGGTGGGGCTGGCCTTGGGAGAAAAAGAAAAAAAAAAAAAATCAACTTCAGAGCAGCTGCTAAGAACTGCCTTTTCTCTAAGTTATATCGTATTTCTTTATTTTTAGCCACTGTTGTCTTATTTAATGGTTCTAGAGTAGAACAAGGCAGATGGGCTCTGGTAAGTTCTGACCAGAATTCCAACTTTCAGACAGCCACAAAGCTGAAGGGCTGCCTGGAGGAGAGATGTTTGTGGTGTGCAGGAATGTGCTGGGAATTCCCACAGCATCGCAGGGATGCTTCAGCCAGACTTCCTGGAAGATCTGTCTAGGTTTTATGGAGGACACGTTACATCAGAGCCACTTTACAGACATATTTTAAACCCAAAGTCGGGGTCCCATGTGTGCTGAGGGCCTGGGGATTTTACTTGCAAATCACTCCTTGTCACAGAAATGTACTCTGGAGTTTTGAGTATAGTTCCTTACGAAGTGTATGAGTACTCTTCATGAATGAAGAAAAGCTTGAAAATACAGAGAAAGTGTAACTGGAGTCTGTCTGAGCCTGCACATAACCCTCATGCACCCATGAGCAATCTCAGTCTTGTTTCCAACAATGGCCTAGAACTCAGCAGTGTTGGCACTGGCTAGTTTGCTCCAGTCAAATATCACACAGTCTGCTGTTTTCTGTCCTCTTCTCTGTGACAACCTGCCTCTTGCTGTCCTACTTTCCCCACAAAGAGAAGTTAAGTGGACAACAATATTTTCACTTTCTGCTCTGTTTTGGGCAGACGGGCAGCTGGGGAAGAGAGAGCCAAGGATAAACTCTAGCGAGCAGCCAGGGACACAAGAGCCAAAACTGCCATCTGAAGACTCAACAGCCAAGGGACAGCCCTGTGGATGAGCCGTTTCCATCTGCTCAGGCTGCTCTACCACCTATCACTATTTTCTCTGGAGAACAAACTCCAGGAAAATTATCAATAGCTCAGATGTGAACAGCTATATTGCAAAGCCTCATTAGTATCCATATTTAAAATGCACTTGCCCAAGATATAGTCACAGGAGCTGTGGGGATATACTCTCTGTTTCTTAATTTGACACTATATTGCACATTCAGTGAATATGTCAAGACACAGCTTAGTTTTTTGTTTGTTTGTTTTTGTTTGTTTGTTTGTTTTTTCCCCTGGGAACCTGCATGGAAGTGAATGTATCTTGCCAAGTTATTGAAATTATACACCTTTCATCTTGAACCATGACCCTTATTTTACAGAATAAAGGAGAGATGGAGAATTCCCTATGAAGGGAATTTTAGCAGCATTTATCATAGGATAATGATACCTCTGGAGCTAGCAGGCATTATTGCTCTGACAGAGCCATTCCTGCTGGTGTAATTATCATTACATTGCATATGTATTATATAATTACTTTAGATAAGTACATCTTTTCTGTCTACACTGATTTGTTACTAGACTCACTGAACCAAACCTGAGTTTACCTGAGTATCAACCTTACTCATACAGTCCAGGTCTAGCATAACTTCTGTTTTTTTCCAGAGCTGTGTTGGAGGTTCTGTCTGCATAATGCCAAAGTGACTGATGTTTTTTCTTCCAGTATGCAATAACATCTTACAAGTGCTTTTAAAGTATGAAAAGTAAAAATTAGATCTATATTGCACTGTTCATTAATCTTGTGCATGCTCTTCTAAGGCTTCTAATCTTAAAAATGTTTTAAAAGCAGTGCCTGGATTTACAAACTTCTGTAGCAGGCACATCTCACCATTTCCAGACATAGTACACCATTTTCAAATGTAGTATTTTTTATAAATCTCTTGTTTGCTACAGAAAGGCGGCCTTGGGTCTTCAATCTTTCTACAGATAATGACACTAATTCCTGCAGGATTCTTTCATTATAACCCCTTATAAGCTTGTTTCATACTAAATTTTCTTGGTGCACCAATTTCCTGCAGTGAGTAATATAGAATTGGGCTTGGAAACATATCAGAAAGTATGCCAGGTGAGCACAGAAGAGCAGTCCAAGTCCTTTAAACCAAATACACAGTGACACTAAGACTGCCATCTGACACAATCATGGTTTGTCTGCAGAGCTGCCATTGGGTCTCATGCTGTGCCCATCTTCTGGGGATCAGGCAAAACCTTTGAGCTTTGCATATGATGCTGCTCTGTGAGAAGGGGCCAGCAGGATAAAACTGCATCCCCTCACCCTGAAGGTGTGTGATGTAAGTCAAAGACTGAAGTCAAAGAATTCTTGCATGGAGAGAGATAAGGGGAGAAGTAATTCATTGTAATTCCTAAATGGCCTAAAGTATTTCTTTTTTCATCTGATATATTTCTCTTTTAACTGCATGTTGAAAAATTACATGTCTCTGATTAAGAAGTTTATTCTTCCCCTTTTTTATTAACATTCTTAGCAAAGAAAGTTATATTTTCATGGCGGTACTTGCATGCTTCTGAAAACCCAACAAAAATACCAAATATCAAAAGAAAGATTGTGGATAGCTGTACTAAATCTAACACAGCACAAGATTATTATTTTTTTTTTTTTTTAGTCCATGAGAGATCAGTGTGAAGAACTCATTAACAATAATAATAATAATAATAATGATAACACCTTACAGAGCTAAGATTTTCCCCAGTGTCTCTGTGTTCAAGCTATTCCTACATACTCTTTTACTTCTTTTGCTTGATATTCAGGCAAAGTGGGAACAGAAGGGATGTCATAGGGGATAGTGAGCAGGACAGGGTTTTCCCATTGTTTTGAGTTCTTAAACCAAAAAAGCATGGTGAGGTGGGGCATCTGGAAGGAGACATCAGTAGCAAAGCACCAGTGGAGAAATTTTGTGTCCTACCATTAGAGGAAGTATAGAAAAAATGAGCAATTACTGATAAGGGTAGCCTGGATTCAGTGGTCACTTACCTGTCTGGTCACGCTTTCTGGTATAACCTGAAGAACCAGGTATTTAAAAGCTTTCAACATCAATGCTTAATGATTTTTCAGAAACTTTTGATCCTCCTCTTCCTTTTTAAAGATCCACATCTTTTTTCATGGGACTGGGGGTGGTGGTGGTGAGGAAATTAGTTTTTCTCTCTCTTTCCTTGATGGGAAAAGGTGTGAGGGGATTAAGACGGTCTTTCACCTCCCCTCCATCCAGTTTGCCTAACAGAATTGTTCCACTTGTAAACTCCAGAGATTACAAACACACCCACTAGTTCTCAGATCATCTGACACATTCATTAGGAAATCAAAGGTCTTTTCTAGCAAAGAAGTCTTTGCATCAAATACTAATAGAGAAGCACTCTGTAACAGACCATTACGCAAAGACAAACAGGGTTCCAGGTTTTTTCTTTATTTCAGGGAAAGGTTTTTTACTGAAGAAAAGACAAAACACAAAGTTCCTGAAACATCTAAATAGGTTCTGTCTTTTCCACAATAAAGCATTGCACATACCTGAAGGTTATTTGAAGTTCTATGACTTCTCTCTCTCTGTGTGTGTGTGTGTGTAATGTGATACAAAGCAATAGATTGTTGTTGTTGTTGTTGTTGTATTTTTTTCCAAATTAATCAGATATCTCTTATCTCTATGCCCCCAAGTCAGTGTAGCTAAACATAACGTCCATTCTGCACTGATTGAAAAAGATTTTTAGATTTCTCCTTTTTGTATTTAATTATAATGCTGTTTTGATTTTAGCTATCAGCACCTCCAAGATAGAGTAAGGGCTTACAAACATGCCACATAGCTGCGAAATCCAGATATTGGCAAGTTACTGAGTAAGCATAACTCACAACACACCATGCATTTATATTGGCCTTGCTTCACCTCTTCAATAATAGGACGCATTTGTCTTGGACAGTCTTGAATTTGAACACATGCTGTAGGAAGCTCTTACGTAACATGGTCAAAGAAAAAAGTAGACAACATGTATTTGGGTACAACACGTTACTGAGCACCATTGAGATACAGCAGCCCCCATGACGATTTTCAATCTGTTAATTCATTTTCACTCAATCACATTGAATTGTGACTCTATGTCCACAGACTTCAACATGTTTTGACTGCCTTGATTGATTTATAGCAGGACTAGATAACATGATTGCAATGTTTTTATCACACGATGTGTCAAGTGCTGTTTCAGCTAAGAAGACATATGCAGCCAGAGAAGAGCTTTTTCTTCTTGATGCATCACTGCTCTGTGGGACACCAATCCCAAACTAGATCTCTAATCTCTACCACAGTACAACTATATCTAAGCACAAACAAAACTGCAAGGTAATGGGTGCACTAATAATATTCCATATGACCACACAAGTTGGTGTGATTTAATAATTTTTTAATTTATAATAGAAAACTATACTTTTGCTAAGGAAATTTTAGAGGTAATTTGTAGTGTTTTTTATCAGCACCTAGTAAAGCACTGGCATGATCTCAGATTGATAACACTACTTGCTCTCCTGTTCAATATCTATACCTCAGGGAAAATGCTTTAAATGATCTTTGTATGGATTTGTGACTCCATAGCTGCTTCATTCCATATGAACTGTCCCTCTGATCTCTCAGGTTTATGAGGAGTCAGACTTGTGAAGAATCTCACTTTAGCAGCTGCTCCCATAAAATGGCATATACGAACAAATTAGTAGAGACCTGAATCTTTCCTTACTTACCCATGAAAATACTGTAGCAAAAGCAGGCAGGCTGAGATATTGCCGTCATCCTAGCTATTTCTTACCACCACTGTAATGGAGTCGAAGGAATAATGCACAAAGGAACCTATGGGCATTTTAGGGCAAATGTAATAGAATAAACCACTTCCATGGTGCTAAACTTTCTGCTGAAGTGGATTTGTGAGTGGATTTGTGTTTTTGTGTTTCTTCTATGGTGCCAATAACTTCTTTTGAAGCTCCAGTGCAGAGTTTTGTGCTGAGTGGCATTTCTCTTTTTTTGAAAAAAAAAAAAAAAAAGTGGCATTTCTCATTTCTCTTTTTTTGAGAATTCCTGTAGACCTCCAAACCGCTACCACAGGGGAAAAAATAAATAAATAAATAAATAAATAAAAATAATAATAAATAATAAAAAAAAGAATCCACTGGCCACTTCTTCCCAACATATCCACATAAGCTATGAAGCGTAGCTGAATGGAGACTCTTTTTCCATCACTGGCTGAGTGTTCAGAAGCTAACTCACTGGGGAAGGAGCTGTGAGAGTTCACAATACAAATTAATATGGAGTCAAACATTCAGGTTCATAGTCCTTCCACAGTAACCTAATGAGCAGGAAAGCAAACAAAGTGCCTTAGCTCATACTTAACTAGAAACTGTTAAAGAACCACTTAAAATTATCCCTTTGAATTTCATAGCAAGGACATAACTAGAAAGTGTTAGCAGAGAATGTGTGCCCACGGCCCCAGAATCTGAGAGTTTATGGCCTTTTTTTTTTTTCTTTCTTTCTTTCTTTCTTATTTTATTTTTCTAAGTAGCAGCTCCAATCTGCCAGCATCCTTCCTATTTTCTTCCAGGTTTTGACAAAAGGTCTTTCCTTCTAGCTCAAGCTACAATTTTCCCAGCAAGTCAGTACTGGTAAGAAGGTGTCTGACTTCAATATTTCTTAACAGAAACAGAACTTCTAGTTTTACAAGACCCCAGAGGAGAAAAGTCAGGCTTGTAGTAAGGGAAAATCTGGATTTATCCAGGTCAGTCTCTCCTGTAGACAGAGTCTATAAGCAGAGCTGTGAAGTCTCACACAATGAATATGGGACTTGCCCCACTGGCTTCTCTCTGACATCCCCCAGGGTAAAGCCCTATCTATACTGTGCACTGTCTCCCTTATTGTCCCTCAGAAATACAGCAAACAGCAAAGCCAAAATCTGTTAATGAGCTGCAACTGGCATGGGGTGATGGAGTGAGAAGTCTGGGGCCAACACGGCTGCCAGGGGCCTCATGGCCACAGGAGCCATGGAGGAGACACATTCCTCATCTCCAGCCATGCACTACATCCTTCTCTCAGCACCTGCCTGAAAAAAGTCCCTTTCCATGATGGTATTCCTAGGTCCAGCCTAGCACACAGTCTCGCACCCCAGACAGATACTGCCCCTGATCATTTGACTGGAAATAGACAATTAGCCCATCTGACTTGTAGAAGCATTGAAAACCAAGGCAGGGGTTGCCTATTGCAGTTTGTGAGACCAAACTGATTTGAAAATAATTTGCACCCAAGAGCACTGTGGTAAGCAACTACTTCAGGTTCTTTGAGCACACAAGCCTGAATCCACTGTTGCTCAGATCAGTTACTGACTGGGACCAAAATATTGGCATACACTGCAATCATGTCCATTAACAAACCAAGATGGGGTTTCACTTTCTGTCCTCATGCCTTGCATCATCACTTCCACTCTCCATCTCAGTCCATTGAATGAAAGCTTCCAAGGCTTTTACTGTTCATAAACATAAGGACATTTCTCTGTTAAAATTATGAAGATCTGTGATTTTAATGAGTTATATGTTAAGGCAGCAACTTGATGCTAATAAATTACAGAATGGAAGTTGGCAGCAGAGACCTTCCATAAGTTGCAGTGTGCCCAATTATGCTAACAGGCTGGGTAACAACAAGTGAATTATTCCAACATAACATAAACCAGCATAATTGTTTTCCTGCAATTTTTATATCAAATATCACTTGTTTTTAAAAACACATTTCTTCTTCCTTTTACCGTATTCTCCTGCTGAGAAGCATGATCTGTATCTGATCAATTTGTTGAATACACTGGGAAAAAAAAGGCACACATTGGCTAAGGATGGATCAAGCTGTGTTTGTTTCCATGCTGTTCTTCTCTTCTGAGCTCCTTTTACGAAAGAGACTTGATGAGAATTTTCTCCTAAGTACAGTCAGAAGTGTTGACTTTCAGTGTGGTAGGTCGCTACAAATGCTGAGCTGATACAGCTCAGACTAGCTATGATTTTGAGCTCATCTTCATTATAAAACCTATTGTGGGGACACATCATGGGAGAAAAAGGGGCACAGCATTGGCTCTTCATCACACAGGTAAGTTGCAGTGACACTGTGCTATGCCTGTAAAAGGGACTTTGCTGCACAGCTTTTTTGGTTATTGCAAGTACAAAGTTCTGTTTTGTTGTTGTTGTTGTTGTTGTTGTTGTTTTCTATTTTTTTTGTGTGTGTGTTTTGTTGTTTGGTTTTCTTTTTGTTTTCCATGCTGTTGATCAGTAGTATATAGCTGAAAAAAATAGTTGAGACCTTGTCTTTCACTGAGTCTTTGCCCAGTTCTAGGCAAGGTTAAGCAATCGTTGTATATAAAACAAAGTTACAGCAGTTCTGACTTTTTAAAATAAGGATTTGAACTGGGGCAGTTTTATGATGCCTGATTTCTAAACACAGAGGTCCCCAGAAGAGATAGTTAAGAAAAATGTATTCATCAACACTAATTTGTACTTGGATAATATTTACAGTGAAATTTTAAATGAAAGTCATCAAGGAACAGGAAGGTAAAAGAAGTCTTTCATTTTGCCCTCATCCAGGGGCATTGGTTATATGGATATTACCATTGCAATGAAAATACTTCCCACATTTCTCACTCCAGCAGCTTGTAAAAATAGTGGACTGGGGTTTGTTTTGTTTTATTTTATTTTATTTATTTAGTTTATTAATTTCATTTCATTTTTGGCTTATTTTCACAGATTTTTCTGAGTACAAAGCCTATATTTTCCAGCAGTATGTGATCTCTCAAAGAGGCCATGCGCTGTGGCTCTTTTGGAGTTGCAGTGATGCACTTTGATGCCCAAACAGCCTCAAACCACAGCATCTGGCCATGACCCCCTCTAAGCAGCAAGGCCTGGACTGGACAATGCCTACAGCACCAGGAACACATGGACAATGCTTGACCCTATCTTGGGACTGTGCAGTGGCATGACCTGAGAACTCTGCAAGCCATACAACACCCTGGATTTAGGGCAAAATTTTTCTCACACATGTAGCAGGGCATTTCTCCCTGACATTATCCCTATGTGCATCCTCATTCTGCTTGGTGGGAGCTCATCCCAGCAAAGAATGTGCAATCAAGACCTGCAATTTAGATCCAGGAGTAGAAAGTTGTCTTTAATTTACAAAGTATGTACATGTAAGGAATCCTGAACCTGATTTTTATTGTTTGTCCATATACCATTTTCTTAGTATCAACATAGGTTTATGCATATAATTTCATTCATTTGGGCTTTGTTTGTTCATGTTTTTGTTTTCTTGTTTGTTTTGTTTTGTGTTGTTTGTTTGTTTGTTTTTAGCTTAAAAAATTCCCTTCAACTCCACTCAACAACACCCTTCCTGTCTCTTTCCTTATTTCAGTAACTTGGAATGTGTATGCACGTGCTTGTGCATGCACACTCACACAAAAAGAGACCACATTCAATCTCTGTGTAGTATTCAGGCTCCTAGGCCATGCATTTCCTATTGCCCAGAAATGCTGAGCCTGTCTGAGCCTGATGTAGCATGAGCCATCATCAGCTAAAATTAAATTTCTAACTACATGAATGTTATTTCTAAATGAGATTTCCTCCATTGTGTGAAAATTGAATTATTTCTGATTAGTCCCCAGCAGCATTAGGAATGTCAAATAAGAAGGGACCTCAGGAATGACTGCAGCAGTCATTAATGCTACCTCCATCACATAGCTGCTTTCAGAAACTCATGATGTCCGACCATCTTTAATCTTTGGTGGTAGTCAGAGAACTTAAAAAACACGTGATTAACTAAATAATTGTTAAGAGGAAAAAACATTTGATACTAGGATCAAATTCAATCAGTGGCTTTTTTAAAAAAAAAAAAAAAATCCTTATTAGTAAGGCAAAAGACTAAGTGTTGTGCCATACCCCAAATCTAGGAGGTATCAGATCTATCTGACACAGGCTTTAACCCTGAAGTGAGACAAGCCAAGCAGGTTACTATGAAATGTAATTTTGTTTTGGTACGTAATATTATAAGCAATAGTGAAAAATGTTTTTACGTCTAGAAAACAAACTAGAAACAGAAAAAAAGTCTATGCTTTATAAAATTTTGTAAATTATGGGTTATGCCATTTCCTGCAATGAATTGTTTAAAGCATAACTTCGATACTTTTGTTACTAACTCTTCGGTACACCATACATTATTAAACAAGGTCTCACTGTGACTAAGGTGTGGCCTGCAAGATGTCTACTGATGGCAAGGTAGATCACTGCCATCTGCTTCCAAGACTGAAGCCCAATGGAGAACTCTCAGTCTGAGCCCCAAAGAATGCATCACAGGCATAAAGAAATCCAATTCAGACATGGGACTGAGTGGCCAGTGGTGCAGGGATGACTGGTGAAAGAAAGAACCTTCAAGGATCAGACTTTCAAGGGTGGAACTTGGCAGCCAGGAGCAGGGAGAAAGCTCCAATGGTAGGAGTGAGCAAGAAAAAAATTAAAAAGCCAAGTGTGTGAAAATGAACCACAGGAATCAATAATAATGTATGATCAGAAGGGTATGGCACGGGAGACTCAGAAAAGGGGCAGAAAGACTTTACCAACTTGTTTGTGCAAAAACTGGAAGTAATGTCTGCCATCCTGAGCCAGTGTCACTTTTCCTTCTGTTGTGTATTCTGGATGGTTTAAACCCAATTGAAGTTTTCCAGCTTTTCACAGGAAAAGATTTTAGGATTTTCCTTGGGGGTGTTGGAGGGGGAAGGGGTCATTTTTCATTTAACATTTTTAGTATTCAAATTAGAAGACTTTCAGCATCCTGGGGTGAGACTCAAAAGACTTTCCCTAGGAAGCCTGGGAGCATATCAGAAATCAATGGCATGGAGGATGGAAAAAGTTTCAAAAATGTGAGACTGGCAGGAAATACTGGCACATTTCTGTTTGATATTTACTTTCTTGGCATGCAGTGGCTCTTTTAGCGCCAGTGGAAAATCCTTTAGTGCCAAGCCACTCTCAGATAAATCTGCACAAAAAAATACACTTTGAATTGGCATGTAGCATTTGAGATTGGGGTTTAACCCTTGCCAAAATACTTATTTTTGGATTCTACCATTTCTCCAGTAAATTAGGCAACTTCGTAATACTAAAATGCTACACATAACTGCTTTGAAGTTGATGCATCTGAGTTCAGCCAAACCAAATTAATAGGGAAAAGTGAAGACACCTGACACAGAAGGTAAATCAGCCAACAAAACCTCTGAATTACATGTCCATTTTTATACCAACATTGAGGAAGTTGTAGACTTTCAACCTACACAACTTAAACCTAATATCCAGTGACAATTAAGGGTCTTACTACAAGACTAGAGTTATTCTTCACGTGAAGGAGGAATATAAAGGGGTTGAGACACGTGAGAACACCTTGCATTTATT
This sequence comes from Oxyura jamaicensis, assembly GCF_011077185.1. Lineage (NCBI taxonomy): Eukaryota > Metazoa > Chordata > Aves > Anseriformes > Anatidae > Oxyura > Oxyura jamaicensis. The sequence continues at coordinate 83,247,669 of NC_048896.1, read as the reverse complement.
CCTGCTAATGAGTTTTAAAGCCCCTTATTCTTCCTTATAAAATCTATGCTTGCACTATACCCTACCCAAAACTACAGACTTTAAATTCCAGTCTTTCAAATGGATAGTTTGTACAATCCTGAAAAAGAAAGAAAGAAAGAAAGAAAGAAAGAAAGAAAGAAAGAAAGAAA
>NC_048896.1:83190896-83247099 GCF_011077185.1 Oxyura jamaicensis | reverse complement strand
AAGAAAGAAAGAAAGAAAGAAAGAGAAAACCTTTATGCTATGCCAGAGTTCATGGCTTTCATCCCATCTTATGGGATGAACTGACTAAGGTCCTCAGATAAGCAGTTCTCTGTGAAGAAAGCTGGGAGTAATTCCTGGTCACAAACATAACTGCATGACATTCCAATATAATAAAGTCATCTATATGATTGTTCTCAACTACACAAAAAGGTGTCAAGGACAGAGGCCTGCTAAGTCTATCATTGTGAGTAGCACCATAGCTGTTGGAAAAGAATGTATGGTCTAGATCAGGAGCTAAAATCAGTAAGCACAAAGAAAGATCTAAAAAGCAAGATATATCTGGATGCTAACAAAATAAGAGGGATATTAGGTTACGCTGCTGAGATCAGTAAAAGAAGAAACCCTTGAAATGTTTTTTATATCCATTTCTACTTATTTCTTCTTCATTCATCAACATTATGCAGAATATTTCCCTAGAATAAAAGGTTTCTTACAACTTCTTTTTCTTTGCAACTTTCCAAACCCTGTTGCCACCTTTGGGAAGCTGGAGAGTATCTGCCTTTGATGTGCCAGTGGGCGAGCCGTAATTTTTGAAATGCATGTGGGTTTTGTTTTGTTTTATTTATTTATTTATTTATTCATTACCATATGAAGACAACACAAGGCATCACAAAGAAATGAAAAGTATGACAACGTAGATTAACCCAAATACTCCTTCTGTTGTTGTTTTCATATGGAGTTTAATTAGTCAGTTTTAAAAAGGCTATGATGTACACACCCAGCTACCTGTATTCCATAATCACATTATTATGTCTCATCACAAAGAAATTACTTAAAATCTTTCTCTTTTTAAAACAGCTCCTTTTGGCAGCAGTAGAACAAGAATTTTAAACCTCAGCTGTGTTACTTAAGACAACGCCCAGCTTTGCTAAAAACTATAGTTATGCAAGGTCTTCCAGAGAAAGGAAATACAGTAATGTTAACTTCACAAAATATGATACATAGCCTCTTCAACATGGTGCAACAGATTTTGTTTATACCATTTCTCTCTTCCCATGTTATTTCTTTGAATTCAAAGAGGTTATTTCAGAGATGTACAGAGAACTCTAAAACAAAGTCTCTAGCATGGTATTTCTAGGCCTAACCAACCCACTGAAAGTGTCGGGCTCTATATTATTCTGACTGCCCCACTGTAAAATAGCTTGAAATCATGTTCTCATGAAAAGAAGAACATTAGCATCAACTTTCCAGAATCTGACTAACTCACTTGCACTTTGTCAATGCAAATAGGTAGTTATTAACAAAGCAAGCACTCAAAAGAGTTACTTGAATCCTATTTCTTAGACACAATTTAAGGCATTCAGACAAATTTAACGAAAATGTACTGGGGGAAAAAATGTTGTTTTATATATTTTCAGATCAAAGATCTCATTATCTAAAGTACTGTCAGGTTGTCTTTTATCTTCAGAACTGGCAAGCTTAGCAAAACACATTGCAAATAAAAGCAGTCTTCCAAAATGTCATACTGATTACACATTCAAAATTCTGCTACTTGATTCTTAGCTAGATGACAAATACCACATGAGTCCATTACATGGTTTAGCTGTTGTGATTTGAGAGCCTTCTCTACACATATCACAGAAACAGCCATGTTGTAAAAGACATATCCACTGACAATATTTTCTAACCTATTAACTGCCCTAATTTCTTTTGGTTGTTGATAAAATACAGTAAAGGCTGACATCCAGCTACTAGCTTTTTATCACATTACTTATTTCACAGGACATATATTGACATGTTCTGTAACTTGTTCCATTATTTTTCCATACTTTGACAATGGTAGCAACCCATGACTGCCCAATTCTAGAAATCTAGAAAAAAATATTACAATACATAGCTGAACACATTTTGTGCAAACAGGAACTTCTTCAAAGTTGTGAGGTGCTCCCCTGTGTGTACCTTTCCAGCATTAATGAGGTGTTGAGCAATAAATGGAATGCATGTCAAATTGTAACTGATAATGGGCAATGATTTATTTCCACTGACTTTACTAGTTTTTCTATCTCAGGAAAATATTTAGTGTATATTTTTGTTAGTATGCTGTTTTCAGAAGAACAGGAAAATTGAGACTAGTTAATGTCTCTTGAAAGAATGCTTTCAACTGCTGAGAATGGAGGAGAAAAGCCATGGAAGTAATTTGCTACTGAATTTCTTCATAATTACAGGGTTACGACACATACAAAAACAATGAGTCTCCTTTTGAAATTTTACGTGGGTGAAAGGTGAAGACCAAGCTGAATTGGGTCACTTGTTTGTTCTTCTGATGATGACAAGCTTGAATATATAATAATCAAGAGAAGTCAAGAGCTACATTGACATAGTTGTCAATTAACACAACCAAATCACAGAAAAGCCTAAAATGATTCAGTTTTTCTTATTCAGAAATAGTTTCTGCAGATTCTAGTAAAATATATATATATATATAAAATAAACAAATATTTAATTGTTCACATATTTATAAATGTTGATATAACTTATGTCTATATCAGAGCTCATAATGGTACTGTATTCTATATCTTGTCTGCTTGAATGCATAATGACTTGGAAAGCTGGCTACAAGTTAATGTTTTCTAATACAAGAAAAAATAGACTGAAATAGTGTCTGCTGTTTTTTGAGGAAGTTATTATAAGGTGTACAACTGACTTCTTAATCCACTATCCAAAAGGACATTTTCTTTTCTGCATACAGATAGGACAATTCCAGTTAAAATTAGAATCTCTGGCAGAAAGATTGTGAAGGAAACATTATGATAAGTCTAATGTCCTGCACAGACCAAAGTGTTACAGAAAATGCCCATGTTTGGATCCCTTCACAAATGTAAATATGCTATTGATAGGATATCCTTTTCTGAATGAGAATCATGAAGGATTGAGACAACAAGACACAGCATTGTTTCTAGGACTCTATACATCATCTCTTGTCCAAACACCACAGCCAGACATATCCTATACATTATCCTGCAAATAAATGTGAAGGATGGGAAAACACAACCACTTTTTTCACCATATGAACACATCACTAAAGCGTTTGTCAAAAGAGCTATTTCTATGCTGTCTAATGAAGCAGGTCCAGAAATTAAACTGGAATACTGTTTGTCCATGTTACTTAATTACCAATATGCTCCCTGGTATGGCTGTGCTAGCTAGCGATCTCAGGTACAGTGTGAGGGATTGACAAGATTCTTTCTATCAAATACTGTGGACAAAATACAGCAGGTTCCCTCCATCTCTCCTAGTCCCCACAACTATCCCAGGTGACTTTGCCTCCTAACTGTTCTTCATTGCACTCCTTGGGCATGCAACACATACCCTTCATGCTTTGCAAGAATTTATCTAATGGCAGTACCACATTGTTTCAGACACTGTGAACTGAAAAAAGACAGCATTTGTTTCACTAGAAAATGAAATATCTGAACTTGCACAGACTATAATCATTTAATTATGCCTGCTCATTACAGAATATTTAAGTAAATGACAAACACATTGAGTACTCCCATATTTTGACCCCAATTCAGATCCCATTACTTTGATACTTTGAAATCACTGGATACGAGTCTCTAAAAATAATGTGAGTCAGCAAACTCTTCTTCCATTGGAAAGATGATCTGGACTTACAGTACTACAAACAAGAACAAAGCCTGGCTGCCCAGGTCTAAAGTGAATGCAGACTTTGTATAACAAAATTTTTAGGACATAATTGTGTTAAGTTCATTCTTTTGTTTTCCATTTGGTAAAACAAGTTTAAATATGATAAGGCAGAAACCAAACCTATTTAGGTTCATATAGACTTAAATTTTAGGTGTCTCTTGGGGATGAAGAAGTAGGTTTTAACAGTTTTTATAAAGACTTACATCTTCCATACAGCCAATGGGGAGAGGTCTCTGAAGACCTCCATGGAGATTCTCTGCACCTGAATTAATCTTGTTGATTCTTCAGTGAAGGTCAGTAAAGATTCATTAATGACACTGCAGAATAGAGCAATTTAGTGAGTGGTGCTTCAGCATTACATTGGAAGCTTGGAGCCAAACCCAGTTTTATTCGGGCCTCTGGGAGCCAAATTACTTCTGTGCAAGATCTTCTTTTTTCATCAGCCCAAGGACCAGGATCATGACTAAAAGGCAATATAGGTAGACCTATAATGATAATTAGGGGTAAGACTACTTCTTGAGAACAGCTCACAGGTGATCAGCTCAGACAAAGAACTCATCAGCATTATTGAACAGAAAAGAATACCATTTAAGGCTGAAAAAAAGGTATCTGTTATGAATCAGTGAATTAACATTTCCTTCTAGACAAAATATAATGGCAACATGCCCAGTTTGTCATGGTTAACAAAATGATCTAATAGACTTCTTTCACCTCTAATTTGAAAAAGTCAATTATCTACTTTAACAAGATGCTTTTTTGGCAAGGGCCAACAATAATGATGATGGACATACCCTTTTCACTTACAGTGGTTTTTGTAATTTACATATATAACATTTTTCATAGCATTAACAGTATTCAGAACTATGCTGAAAAGGTAATTGAAGCATGTCCAGATCTGTCTTTTATGTAAACATGTGGAGTGCAAATACACATAGGATGATTATCAGTAGCTTAAGTGGTTTTTATCATAATGGCATTTAAGCCTTATTTCATGTGCCATGGGGTTATTTTAAAAAATCTCTTGTCTAAGATGACAAATCACTTCTTGGGAGTTTTTCAACCATTCGATTAAGAACTACCCATCACACCCAAAAGCCCTGCAGCTATTCTAGCAGAAAACTTAAAGGCCAGGATATTATAAATATCAGGAATAATCTTGCAATGATTAGATTTAAAATACATTTGTTTACTTGTTGGGATTTGCTACATTCCCGAAAATATAGTTCTTAGAAACTATAATAGGAACTCATTTATGTAGCAGCTCAAAAAGGCAAAGAACACAGCTCTCCTCTTTCATTCAAAATATGTTTATTTTTCATTTTGCAATATGAAGTATGAAATGAAGCCTGAAGCACAAAGATTAAAACATCTAACAATAACAAAAATATCACTTTTGTCAGTATATCATTTCCTGTTTCTTTTGATTTCAGTGTTCTTTTCACAAAGCAGTTTCTTTGGTTCTGTGCACAGACACCTGGGCCAGTAGTTTGATTTCTCAGCTATGGAAAAAATAGTGTTATAATGTCTAAGTACATTTCTGCTGCAATTTATTTTACTTATCTATATAGACATCTACCCACAAGTCAGGCAACAAGACGGTCAAAACATTATGCAAATATATCCCTTTTTTGAGAAAACTCAGCCTTACAGTAATTGTAGGTTTGCAAGCACAACTCTGTCCCAAGAATTGACCTAATCAAAGCCTAAACCAAATAGCCTTTTTGACTACATGGCTACCTCTTCTCTAGCTATTCTACACATACCCTTGCACATCTCAGAACAATCCTCATCAAGGCAAATGTTATTTATGTATTAAAGAGAACTGGGAGACTATGGCTGCACTGACTCACACCTGTAATAGTTTTATTTAGTGCATGATTTATGACAAATATGGACCCAAAAGGAGTTCCTGGAAAGTGCATTAGGAGGCTGAGAGGAAGTTTTCTTGAACAGGAAAGTGATGTAAGGTTTCAAAGTGTTCACAATCAAATATATTGAAATACAGAAGCAAAGATAGTTCCTAAGCTTCCAATACCATGAGGCAATTCTGACAACAATTTTTGCATTATGATATCAACTGTTTAGAACAAGAGATATATCCTTCCAAAGATATAAATCACAGGATGAAAACTGAAAATAAATAATTTTTTTCCACATTACTCTCTTTGCAATTTTTCAGAACAGACTTTCTACTAAGCCTACTATTTGTCTCACTAGATGTGAATAACAAAATTAAAATTTCAAGGACTCTATCTTCAGCCAGTATATATTTGTGTACAAGAGTTGAGGGTTCAGACTAAACTATTCAAAAGCCCTTTTGTGCTTTAAAATTTCAAACAATTTTAATATTTGGATATTCGCCCTCGGGTTATTGAGAAAAATCAGATTTAATACTCACCAAGCATCTGATTTATATAAATATCTTATAAACTTTAATACTGGTGCCTTTGCACACTTAAGAGCCACAAGGGATATGAGAACAGGGAAAAGTTGCATGGAAAGTCAGTGGGAAAAGATCTGGTTTCTTAGTTATAAAGCAATAAAGGGCATGCATTTAAAATTACATATTTTAATATTTCACATAGCCTATACTGGATGCTGCAGAAAATGAGTAGGTTGGTTCTGAACTTTGCATATGCATGTTGATCGTAACAAATCCAGGTGGGGGGCCTGAGCTATGCGCCCAGACACTGTGTGGTCAAGTGTGTGCATGCTTAAGACAGAGGAAAGCTTACCCTTCTGAACCCTAACTGTGACCACTCCTGCTTCATGTATCATTCCTCTTTCTCATCTGCAGGATTTCCATCAGGGAAGCTAACAGGGATATGACTCAGATTAATGGCAGTGATTTGCTCTACAGCACTGGAAATACAGAGCAGTAGAGGTGGACTGCTACCTGTCTTACCCACATTGCATCTCTTTAGAGAGAGGTTTATAAAGTACAGAACAGGGAACATTCAGGCACAAGCATATAAATTTCATAAATGAACTATGTTGATGATCTGGGATTAGTGTATCAAAATACATTATATTCCTATGTTGAAACAGCTGCTATATAATAATGACTTCATATTTAAATGAATTAATTCTATCTTCAAGTCATATCTGTAGGGATTGTTTTGCTTGGAAGTGGTCCTGTAGTGTCAGGTTAGTATGGTTTTGTTTAGATCTCTGGATAAGTTTAATGGTTAGTAGCTGAGATATAAACTTGTTTGTTTGACTGAAGGAAAGCAGTGGTGAGCTGTGATGCATTTTATCTCTGTTTATGGTTTTGTCTAGAACCTTTTTATCAGTGCAGGATTCCTGACACAGTACCCTCAAAATGCCTTATCTCAGTGTGCATACAGCTATTCTGACCAAAATCCCACTGGTCTGGGACAGCAAATCCCCATCCTGTGTGCACACATATGGTAGCAGCAGTGCTACTATACTGGGGACCATGGCTCTTCACCCCGTCATGCTGACAGCAGCCTGCAGTGAAAACCTAATAGCCGTTTCTCATCCCCAGGCACGAAGTGACCACATCTTTCATTAGGAAGTGAATCCCTCCAGTTTAGGGAGGGTTTCTCAGGATTATACATATTTAGTAAACAATCATAAAAGATAACTTGGTTCCAATTCCCATAAACTTCACTTGAATTCATTGCTTGACCTGAGCAAAATTGATCCCTGCACAGAGTGTTAATGTGAAGATAATGTGCCACATAATTTCCAGTTAAATCTTCAAAATAAGCAGCCGTAGGAGAGAAGCCATGGTGATAAGGCAAGTAGAAGCAGAGAGCAGGATAAGGTGAAAGCAACCAGCAGCTATCCAACACGAATCCCTGAGGAGCACAAAATGGTGATCACTCCTGGTCTGAGGATACCTCTAGCAGACTGGATGTGCAGAAGTAGGGCAATGATGAGCTAAAGGGGGGGGGGGACCTTTCTGCCGGGGAGAGTGGCACAACATGAGCTAAAGAAGGAAGACAAATACTATTATCTGATATGGTCATTTACTGTAGTATTTCACTTTATTGTGCAAGGATTTTTCTTTTTTCTCTTTTTATTTATTTTTTTTTTTTTTACAGGGTAGGCCATGTTATTTTATGCTTTGTGAACTAGTGGGCAAGCTCAGGGCCCTGTGCTGAAAGCTGCCATCAACCAACAGTTAAAAGGGAAATCAGCCGCAAAATTCTGAAGGCCATGAGACATGACTGGAGTCCCTTGGTGGTGGCTGGACCCACACAGGCCCTTGGCTATTTTCCAACCAACACTGAGCCCTTTGTCACTTTTTAGTGACATTTAAAGTAAGCCAAAAGAACCAACTCTTATCACAGAACTAGAGTATCCCCAGATAGTACTACAACGATACAGCTCTGCTGGAGCCATGACACAGGGATAACAGGCAAAGTCCTCCTCTGCTGACAAGCCCTTGGCTTGACTCTCCCCCTGGAGCACTCAGAACTGGAGGGGCATAGAGATCCAGTGCGAGAAGACCAACAGAGTAGCAGGAGCAAAAAGCAGCGGTGTTTATGCTGCCTTTGTACAATGTTACCCATCTCCTTCCTATTATCTAGGGCATGGGCCTGGTTGGGCTGCCTGGCTCCACAGGGGCTTGGTAGGCAGCCAGGAGTGTGCTCCAGCTGTCATGCTACCACGGCTCACTCACTGTGCAATGAAGGCGAGAGGGTGGCAGTCCTGTGGGCAGTCAGCTGCAAGGGCACCTTCAGGTGCAGTGAACCCAAATCAAGGCAGGGGAAGCTGCAGGAACAACTGCTAATTTAATAATAATAATAACAATAGCAAAGATCATAGAACCAACAAAAATGAAAAGGATCTTAAAAAGTCCTTTAGTTCACTCTCCTCTTCCCATTTCAAAGACAGGATCAGATTATAACCTACTCATGATAAATGCTATTCTGCATCCTTAAAGAATTTCTTGTTACGGACACTGAACAGTTTCCTTAGTGATTTATTTCTGTCTTTCTTCCATTAGACATTTTTTCCCAATATCCCACCTAAATGTCTCTTGGGAAATTTCAGCTCATCATTTCTGATTTTACCCACAGCAGGCAGAGAAACATTTCTTCCCCTCCTTGCTGAGGAACCTTTGACATGTTTGAGGCCCGTAGCATGTTTTCCAGCAGCCTTTACTCAAGACTGGGAATGGCAGGCAGATGGCAAATGACTTATACAGAAAGCTTGTGCATGGGTCCATTGCATCCAGGTATATAACATAGATATAACATCAGGATAATCCATCAGGCAGAAAGCCATCTGTTAATACTTGAGTACTAGGGACAATGGTTTAAGTGGTGAAATTGAGCAAATGGTGAAAAAAATGAGAAGAATCTCATTGTTTTGTTGAACTATGTGCTACAGAATTGACCTTAATCTCCTTCATAGAATTTCTCTGTTGCCAGTGGAGTACTGGTGTATGATCTTTAACTTCCTAACAGATATATTTATCAATTTCATCTTCCACAGCAGTGAGCATTGAATGAAGAAAAACAGATTCTGTCCAAAAAGCATATCTGGGCACTGTTTTAATGGACTTTATGATCACTCTCCATCTATCTCAGCTTATCCACAAAAAATATGGAAATTGCTTAGTGGCAATAATGATACAAAACTTATTAATATGCATTTCTAAAGAAAAATGCAGCACATTTTCTATAACATTTTCCATTCTTTCTTCCTAACTTCTAAATCTTTTCTTCATGTTTTAGTATAATTCTTTCTTGAGTGATTTCAACCTTGATATAATTCTTATAAATTTTCCAAATATATGAAGAAATTACATGGAAAACCCTTAACTGTGTACAATTTGTCTTGCAGGCATTTTCCTGGACCAGCAGCTAAAGGGACTGAGAATGGAAATGCTTAGTTCTGATAAACTACTGCTCCTTATCAGGTTTTGTATGTGACACTCTTGCTAGAGCCAGGCTCAAAGACAGAAGAGAGAAGAGGTGACTAGTACACAGGCCAAGCTTTTGTCCCATAACAGTAAGTGTTTTGTTTGTAGATAATGTCTAGATGATTCTTAAAACTGAGCAAGAATACTAATTTGCTATAGCTTCTTAGGAGCTCAGATGTGCCTATGTGCACTGCGCACTGAGACCTAGATTCATCTCCACTGAGTCATCAAACTGAGGTTTCCTATGCAGGCACTAGGGAAATATAGGACCCTCTAGAGGGTAGCATAAAAATCATTTACTAATTGCCCATTGGCTTACCTGAGGAATTAAAGATGATTTTATTCCTAACTTGCCACTTCAGCTAATCCAAAACTCTAATTACATAGCCCTAAGAGAGGAATTTAAAGGCTCTGTTCCCCTATAGACATTTATGAGGCCCTTATTCTACATACAGCGATACCAACAACTTTTTTTCCTGCATATCTCGTTTCAACTCCTGGTCACAGCTTTTCTATACTGACTCATACAACAGCTTACCAGTTACAGCCATATCCTGACTACATTGTATTTATGATACAATATGGTGATCCAACACTTTTCTTCCAGAATAGTTTCATAATTTTGAGTGGCAAGAGGAGTAAAACAGCTCTGAAACAAAAGAAAACAGAAGCCATTTTAAATAAAATTTCCCTCTCTCTACAAAATAGTATGAAGAGAAAGAATGCAGATAATGCCAATCATGTAAGCAACTAAATGATTTTTACAGGTTGCCAAGAGGTATAATTTTGTCTGATGATCTACCTTCACAGCCTGAGACTAATTTAGTACAAACAAGAGATATGCAACTGAATATGGAGTCTCCCACAGCAAGGTCTCTTCAGAAGTGGTCCACGCTGACAGTAACCCAAAGTCATCAACACTTGGCAATTGATTCAGAGGTCTATGAAAAATATGCAGGTGGTCTCAGCTCAGTAGCTAATTATAAAGTGGTCGTAGTGTGGAAATCTCCTTTATAATTAACATTAATTTGTAGCTACACCAGCGAAGCCTCAGATGCTTTCCCAAGAGCAAGACAGGGATGGGAAGAGCATCATCCATGGACAGTCACAGATAGCTTGCAAGCAACTGGCTGCACGATGCTGGTCTTGGAGTAATACTAACCAGTAATGTTTGCCCAATTACCTTTCAAATGCAAAGTATGAAGTATTACTATTTATTTGCATTTACAGCATTTATTTCTCAATGTTCTGAGTACCTGAATGTCATTTTACCAAAAATAAAATATATATATATATATATAAAAAGGAAAATCTTAGCTTCATGAAGGAGCTTTTTTAATGTATTCCCACTGAGTAAGAATAAAAAAGACTGAATAATATCAGATGTCCTAAAGAAAATAGAATGAAGACTCACAAATTTGGCAGGGAATTTAGTTCGTAAAAGCATTACCAAGATAATACAAGTCACATTATTTTTATAGCTAGGATATTGCATTCTGCTCTCTAGGCAGCTGCAGTTGGACTCCGCTTGGACAGCAGATGGTGTCCTACTGTAACACTATGCAACAGTGCTTGAAGAGAAATCTTAAAACAGCCTTTAAAAGACTCTCAAATTCTTATTTAAGTCCTTTAATTGGCTTAATAGACTATGGAATAGAAACTAAGGATCTGTTTAAACACTACACTGAATTTTAAAGGTGATCATGTCAAAAACAGTGACATGGTTCCGTTCCTGAGAGTGTTTTCCAGTATTTAAAGGAGCTTCTGAAGAGTGTAATCATATCACTTAGGTGCCTAAGTGGCCCATTTCAAAGTCAACATGGGCAAATAAGCATTAAAAATCACTCTGAGGGTCAGTAAGAGTCAGATGTCTCACACTTACCTGCACCTTTGAAAATTTTTTCCTTTCATTATATATTATCTGCATATAATATAAAGAAATCTGAATTTACATATGTCCTGTCAAAGGCAATGAAAAGACTTATGAACTTACAATAGCAAGGACCATGTTTTTCTTCTGTGTTATATAACATCTTGTGCTCCGGGCATCTGGTCCATGCTGGAGCTCTCAGACACCAACTCCGTACGATTAAAAATCCATATGTATTCAATTTACCCCTGGTAAATGGCACTCTGTCACAGAGATATTAAACCTAAAAGAAAGAATTCAGTGCATTCAGCCTGCATTCAAAGCCATTTTCCTTGCTTGGTTGTCTTTTCCCCAATCTTTGAGAGTTTCAGAAGCTCAGAGTACTTGGTGAATAATGAGGTGAATCGGATGGTAAGCAGAAATATGTTGCAATAAGATCCTACAAGTCTGCTGATGACATTGGACTTGATGCCTCAGGAAACAGGTAGGTAAAGATGAAGGATTATTCCAGGACTGTAGCCTCTAAAAGTGTAGCACAGAACCTGACTCATGACAAAGCCTTCTCTAAAAGGACTCTTCTAATGGTTCCCTGTTCACATTAACTGCTGAATCATGGCTGTGGCCACTTCTCTTTCTGATGCATTGCTGAGCAGGCTGGTGTGACTCATCTCAGGGTTATCTGGAGTTTGCTGGCCTAGACTGAATTTACTGTCACTGGGAGGGCAAAATTTTTTGGGAACAGTTTTGTCATTCATATTCCAAGTTGGTGAAATCTTTGCCTTCTGGAGAAGATAATCATCATTTTTGTGTAGCAAAACTAGGGTTGGGGCAGAGGGCTCATAAATGGTGTTATTCACATGGTCATCACTGAATCACATTCTTCCTTTTCACAGAAACCCCTGTAAAATGCTACCCTGTTTTTTCTGCTTCCTTAAGAAAATAATTGTTCCTGTAGACCCAAGTTATGGGAGTAGTCTCTACTGATTTTTGGTGAGATTCTTCATTTGAGAAAGCACTCTTGCCTCAGTCCTTTACAGAAACAATATTGCAATATTCATATGAAGGAGATATCTTCTCCTTCTCAGGAAATGTTTTAGTTTTCTTCATCATCACAGAATACGATAGAGGATGCAAAGGTCAATATTATCCAAAAAAACATTTACATAACCTCTCCAAAAGCAATAAAATGATGAAACCCAGAATCTGCAAACTGTGGTGATTTGTAGCTCTTTGATTTATAGCCCTGTTGGGTTCAGAGTGAATGATTTCTACAGAGACCAGTCCCTCTAATCGGAATTTTACAAGAAACGGATGTGCTAAAAGAAACAGAAAGCTAACAGGGCTTCTGGTTACATTTTCAGCCTGATTTATAGAGCTATAAAACTCTCTGTATCAGGGAGCTGACACCAATTTCTAGAGAGCTGTGAACATTTGTTTTCATCTGATTTTCCTGCAGGGTTTCTAGGCCCACTTCATTCACAAAAGACCCCAGTGAAATCCACATCAGGTGTTAAAGAGCATAGAATGCTGGTGTCACAAGCGAGGTGGTGGTAAGGAAGGACAAGTTTTGTAACTGAGCAAAAGGAAACTAGCTCTGGGAATGTCTGGTTGGGGACAGAAGTCCACTTTTAAGCAGTCAGGAGTGGAAATATTACAGGTGTTACCTGGGTTGAAATGGCCCAAAGTGGTGCTGGTCCATTGTGGTGAGGGAGATTGTAGAACTGAGCAGTCTTGGAGCAGAAGGTGAGCTGGTGGACAAGACAGAAAGCCAAGACCTTCACACTCAGTCGAAGGTGAATGTCACCTGCAGAGGATCAGGTGGCAGCATGCCCACCAAGACAAACCACCAAGTCCTCCAAGCTAAGCACATAGCCCAAGGTGATAGAGCAAACAGAGATGGGCAGGACAAGGCTTGGGTCAGGCACAAGGGTCAGGAGAAGAGTCAGGTGCAAATGCTCAAGTCAAGAGCAGGTACATGACCAGGAACTGTCCTTCTAGATCCTGACACAATAAAATCTCTGTCTGCCTCTGTGAGGATGCTACACTGTTAGGTCTACAAACAAGGAAGAGCTCAATGGCTTGCATCTTGACAGGTGTGCTCCTTCTTAGAACTAGAAACATGTAGAAGTGTTTGGCTTGCATTTTCATGCCCAAAACAAAGACAACATAAAAGGTAAAGTAACATGAAGCTTCTTCTGGGAGGATAAACTGTACCCTTCCAGAAACCAAATTGTGCATCGATCACAGCTCATTGAAGGTGCTTGAGCTAGCATCCCATTCAAAGAGAGCAGCAACAGATTCTAATGGAAAGGAAAACAGAGAATTATTTTAAATGAGCACTTTCAAGCCTAGGGGATCTTCAGATCTAAGGCCCTGATCCAAACACTTGTTGCATTCCAGGACACTTAGGGGGCTGTGGGCAGGCACAACCATGCCCAACTGGCAAAAGTTTTAGGATCAAAGCCCGGCGCATTTATGTGCTGACTAACACGTGAACACATACAATGGTAACTTCTGTGAACATAGCATTCAAGAATGTTATGCTGTTTGAGCTCTGTTGGTTATATTAATGTTAAATTATTAAATATTAAATATTCTATTAAATGGTTTAATAACAAGTCAGTGTTGTTTCATTTTTAGTGTCAAATTAAAAACCAGTTATTAATTCATAAACCAAGGTGCATTTTTTCATTAAAATGTGCAGCTCTAAAATTTATCGCCACTTTCCAAGGATTTGGTTCCTTTATTTAAAAAAAAAAAAAAAATAGAGAGAGAGAGAGAGAGAAAAGAAAGAAAAAAAAGTGTCCTAAATTAATTATAAAAATCTAACTTACAAGGAGAGGCCCTGATCTGGAAAACACATACGCTTATGCGTAATTTAACTGCATGAGTAACTTCACAGAATTCAGTGGGTGAGAGAGAAGCTGTGACCCATGGAGCTCCTAATGTGGGTAAAGTTATTCATGGGCAAACTGTTTGCAGGACTGGAGCCAAATATAACACATACAAATTCCCATCTAGAAGAAAAGGCAAATTAATACATAGTAAAAAGCAATTACATGTTACTGGATGTTCTAACAACTATATATCCAATAATAACTGCATGAACACAAGTATGGGTTCAAAAACGGACGGTGGGACAAGAGTATAATTGAAATATAATGAATGGTGAGGTAGAATAAAATGGAAAGATTAATTGAACACAGTATAATTCTCTTCATGTTAGAGTTTCTCTCTGAGTTGTTTCTTAGGTTCAATAAGTGTACACAGGAAATAGTAAAATGAAAAAAACATGGTTGCATTCAATGACCTTTTTTGGGCACCAAATACAGATGTTGTGCTGCCTAAAAAACACTTTTTTTCTTTTATTAATGTGTTTTAGAGCAGAGCACCTGAGACAGATGCTCAGATGCCCAGTATGCTCAGTGAGAGGAAGGCACCTTTAAGGTTAAATTAGAAAAACCCTGTACCACACTTAGTACACTGCATTTTATACTAGATAACCTTTGAGCTCTTCACTTCTTCCTAGAGCTTGTCATTAAAATATGCATAAACACTTCAGTCCCCTGGGCTGGGCTGTGGATGCATTAAGCACTCTGGAAGTTCTTCTTACAAATTGCCAGTAAAGTAGCTTGTTTGCCAATGTTTATGTTCATGCCCATGCCCCACTTATTTTGCCCATACTAAATAAATGCTGCTGCCAGAAACAATACAATGCACACAGTGTCTTTTGCACAGTTCTTGCTGCTCTTCAAGGCAAGCTGCATCTTTAGGGATGTTTTTCTATCTATTCACCTCCCTCCCTCCATGGAAGATATTGTGATTGCTTTGGTCACTTCAGCTCCATTCCATGCCAGCTGGCTATTTTTTTTTTTCCCCGCAAATATCTGTCTGCTATTCTTGGAGTCACTTCTCAGCAAACTCTCTCCCCTCTGGCTACGTATGGCTCTTGTGCAGATCTCCTGGAAGTACTTCTACTCTGGATGCTACCACAGCATGGTAGGAAAATTACAAAAAATTGCAATTATTTTAGCAAACTTTTCTTCTGGGTGCATAAAAGGAATGCACACTGTCAATGGGTGGGCATTTTTTTCATATGTGTAACATCTGAAGTATATAAATGCTTTCTTTCTGCTCACATGGAGGAAAAAAAAAAAAAACAAACAAAAAAAAAAAACTGAGTAAACCCTTATTTCCCAGTTGCAATTAGATTTAAAAAAAAAAAAAAAAAAAGTAGGAGAAAGAAAGAGAGAGAGAGGTCCTGCTCGTAACAATGAAGAGTTTTGCAAAAGGGAAAGAAGGGAAAGTGCCACTCTCGTCTTGGTGGTATTGTCACCTTACATGCTTCAGTCCCCTATGGATTTCTAATCATCCTTCCTCTGCAGCCTCTGTTTTGCCACCACAGCCATCAGCAAGGTCACAGCTCTAAATGTCATCAGGCACCCGATCCAGCTTTAAAATGCAGTAATACGCTTTGTGACACGTAGCCAAGAGGATCCTCTGTCACCTAAGGGAAGAAATGAGGAACAAGGGTTTAAGGCCAAGTAGATAAGCCAGTACCACCTCTAAATGCCTCGAAATATGAAGCCCCCTCATCAGGCACAATACAACTGTTTTGCAGGTTAATCAGGTGCTCGCTGCAGGCCTGAACCTGCATGTCCCTGTGTAAACAGTGCTGTTGCTGTCACTCAGTTTATATTCAGGCTAAACTCTCATGGGGGATGCAGGGAGCAGCCAGTAAAGACAAGGGTTAATCAAATCTGGAGCAGACAAGAGCTGTATTACTTTCTACAAGACCATCCAAAATAGTGCCCCTTCTGTTTTTTTCACCCCTTTGTGCAAGGGATTGCTTTACTGTTTTTTTTTCTGAAAGTGTTCTAACTTTAGTTATCAGTACCCAGAAAGCAAGTCCCTGCAGGGTCCCCACTGGCAAATACTGCCAAGCAGTCGTGCCCTTTCCTCTGCGCTGAATGTGGTAATTAGAGAGATGCAATTTTCCAGTAGTGCTTGACAGCCTACATCAAAGGCACAGGAACTGTCTCTGGACATTGAAAAGATAAAATTCTAATACTAACTGATGCCTCCTTCAGTTTTTATTGCAGTTCAATGTAAACAGATGCTGCTGTTTCTGAAACTGTATGTTCAGATCTGTCAGGGTATATACATTGCAGCAGTGATATCTACTGCAGTAAATGCTGATATTTACCATCATGTGTATATACTTGAGTCAATCATCTCCGTGCCATTAGCTGTATGTGTGCTTACACATTCACAGATGTCTTCCCTTACACGTACATGCACACAAATACAAACACATGCATACGAATTAAATGGAAACCGTAACCCAATCTTAACTAGGGTTTTAAATTAATCATAATACATACACACACTCTCAAACACTGGGCTATATTTAACTTTCACATAAGCAGTGTAGAACTATTATCTTCTGTGGAGCTCTACAGTTTATGAGTCAGACCCAAGTCTGTTAGTTTGCCTGTGGAAAGACGCCACTGACTTTATTGGGCTTTGGACCAGACCCGAAGCCAATGGTTAATTGTCTCATATAATATAACTTTCCCTTCCAGAAAACTTAGGATAAACTTAGATTCTAATTCCAATAACTCCCTATAATTTTTTCCAAACAGATTCCTTATGGAATGGAAATGCCCATTCTTGTTCTGGGCATTTTTCGATACTTTTGCATTTCTTTGTTTTGAAAATCAGTTCAGTCATGTTAAACATTATACAAGCTTGAAAAAGATCACAGTCTCCAACTATCCAAAGTGAAATTCTCAAACATACATAGCTCAGAAATAAATGTCATTAGAAACTTCAAACTTGGCTGGTATTAAAGCCATCTTGGAGGAAGGGAAAACAATTCACATTTGAAGAAATTCAGCCCTGTGTTTTAAAAAGTAAGAATAGTTTAGGATTACGAGTCCATCTCAGCTTTCTTGTTTTATTATATGCTCTGTGCAGCTTTCTATTTTCTCTCCAGTTTTTTTTTCAACTTGGATTGATGTTGAGTATGTACTTGAAAGATGTGATTATTTTAAGGGAAAAATAACATGCCTGCACCAAATATCTTGAGTTAAAGTGAGAGCTGGCTAAAGATCCTCATTTGAACTCTGAGCTAATAAGGATGTTAGGTTCACCCTAATTCAGGTATCATAGCTGACAAAAATAAAGACATTTCTGTTAAGAAATTACCCTCAAAAGTGTCTTTTGACTAAAGATGCTGCCAATCTTCTTTTGAATAATGTCTAAATTAAAATTCTGAATTAAAAGCTCACATCTAAGTTTTCTGAACATAGGTATTGGATACATGGTTAATACTCATACTATAAAAAGGATGTGGCTAAAGTGTTTGAGCTGTGCTGAGCACTGAAGAAAGTTGCTATTTGAATTGCAGTTTATACCAATATGTTTTTTATCCAACACAATCACTCTGCCTTCTGGCTCTCAGCTGATGAGGGTCTTGCAGAGAACTTGCATTTAGGTTCCCAGCTAAGTGGCAGCTGGGAACATCTCCGTTCAGTAACCTGCAATGTCTGCACAGTCAGGTGGGTGCCTCCAGGGGAAGTAATTAATTCAAGGCAATTCATGCTTAAAGTGTTGAAGTGAGTATGCTGACTCCTGTTTCTCTCCATGCCTATTCCAGCCCCATAGCACATGTATCGTATTTTGTAACCCCGCTTTCTGGTTTATAAATAGAATTTAATGCATATTGTTTATGTAGCCTCCTACCCAAAGGGAGGATTGACAATGTCACAGAAAGAAAAATCTTTGGTCAGACTGACAACATCCATGACATCCCAATGTCTCTTCTTGTGGTTTACCATGGATGTGGCTTTCACAGTAAGTCCAAAGCTCATTACAAGGTTTTGAAAAGCATTTATGGCTTTTAGTGAGTAAAGTGTGAGGAGCAGATGCTCCCCAAGACTACTGCACATGAGCCTGAGTTAATAAAAGGGCAGGTCTAGGACTGTCTCTTCCAGTCCTTTGCTGATGTAAATGGGAGCAGGTCCATTTTCTCATATGTAAATGAGTTTACAGTGTAAGACCCCTTAGTTTTAAAGCATCCCAGCATCACTTCTGTATTTGTGTTAGCTGTTATTTGCATAATAATGCCCAAAGTACACAAAACATTGGATCAAAAGAAAGTTATTTCTTCCCTCCAGCTTGCCTTTTGGAAATAATTCTCCTTTCCTCCCTTCCTGAGAGCTTCCCCATACTATTTTGTAGTCTTCCAGTTAACATAATTTTGTCATCCATTATTACCAGTCCTCATCTCCAGCTGCCACATCCTTTCTGTCCTGCTTGCAAAGTGAGCCTGAGTAATGACAAAACCTCTAAATCCTGTCTCCCCTGGATGCTCCTTCTCTTTCTAGCCCTCCATCAGGCAGGGACAGTGGTAGTCAGAGGCTCTTGAATGTATTTGTTGTCACAGGGTACCTCCTTCTCCAAAGTACATCAAGTGCACATTCCATCCTGCTTGATGCTGTGTGTCGGACGCAAAACACCTCCAACAAAAGCATTGCTCAATTAGGCTGAAAGCACCTTTACTTTGGTCTACATCATTTCATGCCTGTGTCACCTGATCTCAGTCCTGCCTGATGCTGATCACACTGACCCCACTGCCCCGTTGTCTGCCCCAGCTTCCAGGGTGGATTCTGGACACAGAATCAGTCTCACATTTTGAACATTGCTCCTACAAACTCCTTCCCAAGGTTGGTCTTACTATCAAGGCCGGAGTCAGTACTATTTAACTGAGCAGCTCTGATTGTCCTGTGAGCCTGTCGAAGAGGTTTGTTTCTTTTCCTCAGTGCTAAGCCATAAGATATGCTATGAGTGCTTGCACCACCATGAGAATTAGCTGAGACCCCACAGCACAGAAGCCAGAAGCACAGGGATGGGATCCTCAGCAGTGTCCAGAGATGAAACAGGGAGCTTTGCAGATGGCTTTACTGCACATTCTTGGTCTCCCGAGGGGGACCAACTTCAGGTAGCTCCCCCTCCTGTTCTCCATCTGATCCCTGCCAGGTGGGAAGCAGGGTCAGCCTGGAGCAATAAAAGATCTCTGCCATGAAGAAGTACAATGAAGCAGAGTTAGCGTCGACCAATTTACTGTTGTAAGCAAATCACTACCACATCTCTCCATTGCGATGTACTACTCATAGTTAAATGACTCAGAGCTCTTGCTTCTGTCACGGCCTCCAGGCTCTCCTGCCCCAGAGCTGGGCAGACAATGGGTACGTAGTGCAAAGGGGCTTCGGGCCAGCCCCTGGGAGCTGTGGGTTGGGATGCCCGTTATCGCTGTGCCTCATTTTTGGGCTCCCTGATGAGGAACATATTGCTCCGTCCAGGGACAGACACCACTGTGCTTCACACAAGGTGTGGGGAGAGTTAAAAGCTGAGGAAAGGGAACTTCAGAAATCCACAGGCTCCCTGGGTTAGGATACATACACACACATATATATGTATATATACACACTTTTGGGTCCCCACGCTGTGCTAGGCAGCAAGAAGATGTCTCGTTCTGCCACAAACTCTCTGGCAGCTGAGTGCCTAAGCCACATCAGCCTGCTTTTGTGGAAAACTAGGGAGGGAAGAGAACCACCTCGTCACATCCGACAGCTCATTGGGTACAGCACAGGATATCCCAAGCAATGGGAGTGTTACTTTCCAGTCACAGCTCTGCTGGATTTAATTTGGAATGCCCTGCGGCTCCGAGGAGTGTCCTGACCACGAGGCTCTTTAGGCAGACGCTTTTTCGTGCTGTCTCTGGCCACCTCCGTGTCTAATATAAAACCAAATGTATCATGAGGAGAGCTGAAGAGCAATTATCTCTGAGTCACTAATAAATCATCGATTGGGATTTTCGCTCTGCTTGTGAAATACCTGACTGCAGATATTTACCTGAAATGGGGAGGCACCAGGAGGTCAGTGCCCCTTCTCCTGTGGGTGTCCAGCCGCTTTGCTCAGCAGACCTTTCAGTTTCCAGCCCTTTTGGGAGGAAGGGGTGATGTGAGGGGACTCAGGTCAGATGACGAGCCTGGCTTTAAGCGTACCAGTGCTGGTGAGGAGCTGAGGAGCAGGCTGCCCCCTCCGCCCCCCTCCTCCTGGCCTTTACAATGGGCAAAGCTCGGCAGCTCCCTGCTTTGCCTCTGCTGGCTGACGGCTGTGTTCCCAGGCACAATCCTGAGCAGCGGGAGGCTGCTACTGCTCTGCCCAACTCTCTCGCTGAATTTATCCTGCCCTCACTTTTTCAAAACGGGCTTTTAGCTCCTAATTCACTTGAGCACTGTGGAAATCGCGAGATAAAGCATCAAAGGGAACAGGGCACCGGGCTGTGCTTCTCGTCAAATCGCAAATTCTGCCGGAGAGCCCGAAACTCCCAGGAATTCAGGGCAGACAGCAAAGCCGTGGTTTCACCGAAGGTTTGCTTAGCAGGTTTTTCCAGCAGCCGTGTTCTCTGGGGTTAACAAGAAGAGTCTTCCCTTCCTTTTGAGGCTCTCAACCCGCGGCTGCCCACTCCTCTGCCCGAGCCCTGCAGCCGGGCTCCGGGGAGCGCAAGGGTGCAAAGAGCCGATTGCGGGAAAAAGTGGCCGAAGAGGCTGGTTTCATGCTCACAGCCGCCGGCCAAACCCTACAACCAGGCTTGTTAGTGGGAATAAAACTAGAAAAATTGCTTCCTTGGTTGGTGTGGGTGTGTTTTGCACACTCGCCGTGCTCTGGCTCCCGTGCCCTGAATTTCCTTCCCTCCGTGAAAACCGGCGCATCAGTCTGTGTGTGTTACACGTATGTGCTCGGGGCCCCTCTGTTTTCTCTCGCCTGTCTGCCCAGGCTCTCTCGGAGTGTGTGGAGATAGGCGGGGGGGTATCAGAGTGACTGGAGGGCGGGGGAGCGGCTGGCGGGGGAGAGGGAGTTATTAGGAAACTTTGCTTTGGCTACTCTCTATCCTTGGGGCTGCGTGGCGCCAGCACCCTCAAGTTGAAAGGAAAACAGCCATTCTCACTTCCAACTGCCCACTGAGCTCCTTAAGGCGACAAAGACACAAAAGTGAGTTTTATTTGCTGGTAAGCCAGAGGCAAGAAAAAAGAAAAGCCAATTCCCCCTTAAAAAGAGCCGACAAATCCTTTTTGCTCTTTTGTGTGAGCTTTTCCTATTCACATGGAGCGTTCATCCGTGTGATTCCCAACTTATTGTCATTACTTAGTTATTAATTGTTCTCATCTGGGTTTAATTGAGCAACCAAGGACTTTAGCCCAAGGGTCAGGGGGAAATCTTAAAGCAAAGACACGTTCAATAGGAATCCTGCGCTTCGAATATCCATCCCGAGTTGACATAATGTAAAAAAAAAAAAAAAAAAAAAAAAAAAAAACCCGGGGGGGGGGGGTGGTGGTGGTGGTGATAAATACAGACAAAGCGGAGAGATGAAAGGGTCCCGACTAGCTCGGAGCCCCGTATTGCCGTGCCCGTAGCGCCCAAAGGTGCCGGCGGAGGGGAGAGAGGCTTGCGGGGATCCAGCTCGCGGCGGTGCTTGCTATTTCAACTCTACTTTTTTTTATATGATTATTTTTTAATTTTGTAAGAGCTTATTTACAGGATAAACCTGGCCTCCTGTGCGATTAGATCTTCTCCCCAAACCCGCGGTCTAATCACACAGAGGCTAAGTTTATCTCCAGCCTTTTCTGCCGGAGACGCAACGTGGGAAAAAAGCCGGCACCGCGCTCTCTCAGTCCGGCGCGGCGTTGGGCGCTGGGGTCAGGATCACAGACACCGTCATTCTCACACAAAAAAAAAATGATCGGGTAAAAAAAAAAAAAAAAAAAAAAAAAAAAAAGCAGACAAAAACAAACAAACAAACAAAAAAAGACACACCAAAAAAAAAAAAAATTACGCCAGCCCAGCCAGGACGGGCGGCCAGAGCGGAGCGAGAGATGAGAAGAGGGGGATTAGAGCAGCGAGCTCTGGAGAAAGTGACTAGGTTCAGGTATGTTGTTTCGCTGAGTTATTGAAAGCATCATTGATATTTAGGAGATGATAAAAGTCCCGCCTCGCCCCCAGCTACAGTCTCGCTGGAGCCACAGTGCCTGCAGAAGATTGCCTAGCCTCATTACAGCAATTATTTTCCTTCTAACTTTGCTTCAACCTTAACGTTTTAAATTGCTGGAAATGAAAGCAGCGAAAAAAAAGAAAAAAAAAAAAAAAGAGAGAGAGAGAGAGAGAGAAAACAAAGAAACGGGAAGGAAAGAAAGAAAAATATAAAGAGTCCAAAATTCTCAGCGCCCATTCCCGGCACGTAAAGATAAAGTACGAAGGTAAAAAATAAGGAGGGAAATCCACCCTCTCCCCTAGTCTAAGGTCCCTCCAAACGAAACCAGGTCTAGGGGGACAATGAGGGGGCTCTGGGGACGCAGCCGGCTGGGGGACGCCTTGCTGCCAGGGTCGGCGGGCGCTGCGCGGTGCGGAGCGGCATGGCACAGCCCGGCACAGCACTGCACTGCCTCGGCCGTGGCCGGCGGTTTCCGCACGGCCGCGATGACCGGGCCGGGCTTCCAGCAGGGCCGGGCGCTGGGGGCTGCGGGGCGCCCGGAGACGGGCAGGAGCCGGCGCCGAGCGGTCCAGACCGCCAGCCCCGAGGGTGGCGGGTCCCTGCCCTGGCTGCCGCGTCCCTGAACAGCCCCGTCCCCACCCCCTGGCTCTTAACAGCCCCGAACCTGTCTCCCTGACCCCGTCACTCCGTCCCCTAAGGCTGCCTTACCACCCCGACCGTGGTAGCCTTCATCCCACCACCCCAAACCCCACCGTGCTCCCTCCTCCTGAAGGAGCTGCGGGGGAAGCCCCCGGGCGCTTCCCAGCCTTGGGAGCTCCTCCCGACTCTGGCTGGGGATGCCCAGCGGGGCTGGGTTGCTGCCACCCCCGTACCCATGGCCCTGGAGCAGGAGCTGCAGTCTACAGGAAGAAATTTCCTCCTTGAACCAGCCCTCAGAGCATCACACCGGGCAGCTCCGGGGAACACAGCGAGCTGAGAGCCCTGACAAGAACGGTGGAAAAGTTTCTGGTACGGCCGGTCCTGCTTTCCTGTCCCCATGACACACAGATATGTTTCGTCCTGTGTCATCCCCCGGCAGGGCAAGGAGCAAAGAAGCTGCGTGCAAAGATGGTAGCTTAAAATTAATTTATTTAACAAATATAGCTATAATATAAATGATAATAAAATTTCAAATATACAGTATATTACATAGTACACAGAGCCCCTTCCACAGGAGCCGGTGGAGGAACAAACACAGGTAACAGCCAGTGCTGCTACACAGGGACATGAGAGGCGGCTCTACGCTTCTGCCTCTTGACCTCGCCTTGCAGAAAGTGAGAAAAAAGTCCTTTCAAGCCCCCTTTTTACAGTTTCTCTTCCATAGTTCCTTCCCCCATGCCGGGGGCTCTCCCCGTGCTGCCAGGAGGGCCGGGGGAAGCAGGACAGGGCTGCCACATGGCCACCAGGTGCCGGGGAGCAGCTGGGGCGATGCCTTGGGTTTTTCCCAGCCAGAGCGTGGAGCAGCTCCCAGGACAGCCACGGAGAGCAGATCAGGACTAGACGGGGGAAACAGAGCCGGACTGGAGAAGTCTCTGCCACAGGGCCTGTGGGGGAGTCCGCAGTGAGGGCACGCAGCTGGAGGAGAGGGGAAGGAGTGTGTGCGGGGCCAGCAGGCTGGGTTGGGCAGAGCTCAGCTCTATGTGAGGTGGTACATGCTGTATCCCACATGCGCTGTGTACAGTCCCACAGGAGCCACGGGCAGCCCTGCCCGCTGGAAAGGGCTGGAGGCACCATACAAGGAGGCGCCGGCCACGGCCGGGCCACCCAGCGGGAAGGAGATGCCGAAAGCAGCGGGCGGTAGCATGGGCTTGGCTGCCATCTTCAGCTTCTCCAGCTCGGCCTCCTGGAGCCGCTTGGCCTTGGCGCGGCGGTTCTGGAACCAGATCTTCACCTGGGTCTCGGTGAGGCTGAGCGAGCTGGAGAACTCAGCACGCTCGGCAATGGACAGGTACTGCTTCTGCCGAAACTTCCTCTCCAGGGCCAGCAGCTGTGCCGTGGTGAAGGGCGTCCGGGGCTTCCTGTTCGTTTTGTGCTTGCGCAGGGTGCAGGCTGGGGGGCTCAGCCGCCCTGCACCGACAGCGGCAGGGGGAGAGGCAGGGAAGGAGAGAGACATCTCGGTTAGCAGCGCTCGGACATGCTCGCCCCGCAGAGCCCCCACCCTGCAGCAGTGGTGGCGGGGACAGTGAGGTCCCCCCCAGAGTAAAGTGGCCCAAAAACTCCAGTGCCTTGGTCCTCCCTGACTGGGGCACACTTCATATTGACATCTCCCCTGGCTGTAGGGCCAATGGGTGCTTCACTAAGCTTTTTCAAGGCTCCTAGGATCAAAGTCACTTGCAGCCACTTGTGCTTCATGGCCAGGAGCCCTGCAGCTCTAGGGCAAACCGCTGCACAGGGCTCTGCGCACCCCCTCTGCCTTCACTTCACCGCTCCCATTTCATTAGCGGCACACACAAATTAAGAGAATAACTTCACAAAAAAAATATATATGTGTTGTCCTTTTTACTGGATTAAGGGAAAAAATAAAACCGGCTGGCTTCTTACTCTCACACCCTTTTCATTAGGCCCCTGGGAACCAGATTAAGCATGCAATTAATTATGAGCTCGGAATTAGCACTCAGCCTCTATCTACAGCTCTTCACCAGCCTGGTCCTCTCCTCTTATTGTGAGATTTCTAAGGCTCCTCAGCCTCGATCGGCCCGCGTTTACTTAGCAAAAGCAACTTGTACTTTGCAATTTAAGTAAATAAAACCACGGCGGTTCTCTCCGCGAGTCCTTTCGGGAAGTTCTCCTTTCCCCAAAGGAGTGGGCAGCTCTGCTCACAGCTCTAAGAGAACCCCATAAGCTCCGCTCGAGCCCTTCCCACGGGATCGGGAGAGGTTTGGGGGCAGGATGCGGTCCAGGACAGGCTCTATCGGGCTGTACCGGCCGGGGGCCGCCGCTCCGCCGGGCTCAGCGCAGAGGGTGCACGGGACTTTCCGCTCTCGCTCGTGTTTTCGAGAATTTGGGATCTCTCCAGAGAAAAGCAGGAAAACCATCGGGAACTGCGGCTCTCGGGACTGCCGAAAGAACGCCGGAGAGAGCAGCCCGCCGGGCTGAAGCCCGAACTAGTCCGAAGCCGCCACATCCGGGACCGCGATGTGTGCGCGTCCTTACAAAATAATCGGAGCCGCTTTCAGAGAAAAATAAAAATAATTAAAAGCTAAAAACCCTAAAAAAAACCCTGCCGAGGCTAAATTCCGCTCGCAGACTGCGCACCGTCGCTTCGGGCCCCAGTGCGGCTAACAGGCAGCCAGGCCGGCTTCTGAGGTTTTATTTTCTGCTTTTCCTTCCCCTCCCCGGCCAACTTTTGGCACAAGAAACCGCCCTGGCGCGACCGCTCTGAAGCCACCGCCGGGACTGGCCGGGCTCCGGCGACATCTGAAGCATTTCATTCCTTCGGAAACGCCCAAGTGGCCCGGCAGCGAGCGCGACCCGCCGGGAAAACCCCTCCGGGAGAGGCCGGAGAGGAGAGGAAAGCCCCGGGCGGCCCCACAGCTCTCCCTCCCGCGCTGTCGGGGTCCCGGTACTTACTGGGTGGGGGCGGCGAGAAGCGGGGGCTCTGCATCCAGGGGCTCCGCTCCTGCTTGTCGGGGCTCTCCGCCTTGACGAGCGCTTCCTCGGGCAGCTTGACCAGCCCCCCGACGGCAAAGTGGCCGCCTAGGGACAACGGGGACGCGGGCGCCTCCGCCGTCGGGGCGCCCAGACGGGGGCTGAGGCTCCCTCGGGCAGCCGCCCCGACGGCCGGCGGGACCCCGTTGCCCTCGGGGCCGGCGAGCGGGCCCTCCCTGCCTCCCGGCGCCTTCCTGCGGTCGGCCATGAGCGCCTCCACGCTGAACGGCAGGAGGGAAGGCGAAACCTTGGGTTTGTCGCTCTCCTCCTCCCCGCCCATCGCAACCGCCGCTGCCGCGACGTGGAGGCCGCCGCCGGGTTTGCCGAAGGCGGAGGCGGGCGGCTCGTCGCTGCGGACCCCGGTGGGCGCGGTTGTCATGTCCGCAGCCGGGGCCATGCAGAGGGGGCCCGCTGCCGGCGTGCTGCGCGGGGGCGGCCGCCGCGGCTCATGGGGGGCGGCGTCGATGCGCGGGAGCCGTCGGCGCGGTCCGGCCCCACGGCGGGCGGCGCCCCCTGATAAAGGGGAGCGGGAGGCGGCACCGCCCAACCGGAGGGCGGGGGGGGGGCAGGACGAGGCTGCCCATTGGCTGAATCCGCAGCCCCGACGGCGAGGAGGGGGCGGGAGGAGGGAGGGGAGAGGGCTCGGCCGCCGTCGGGGCGGTGCGGAGCGTCCCTCTCGGCTCCCACCCGCGGGTGAAGGAGGCCTGGACCGGCGGCTGGAGTGCGGCATCACCCGGGAGAAGGGGATGGGACTGGACGGGACGGAGGCTCGGGCATCGGGAAAGGGCTTGCTAACGCCGGGGAAACGCCGGTGGAGGGAGTGAGGCTGGGATTTTCCTCCTGTGACCCCCGACAAGGCACCATACCGGCTGTGAGAGCTCTGCATTAACCTCCTGTGTGTCTAGGGTTGGCTACACCTTGGAAAAAATAATAAAATAAAGCTTGTTTCTGTTTTTTTTTCCTTTGGTTTTCTTTTGGTGGGTGCGTGGGTCTGCGCCCGTGTGCGCCTACGTGCGCGCAACCCCTGGCACGGATGCGTGCGTGTCTCCGGGCCATGAAATATTCATTCTCCTAAAAAAAAAGACACATCTAAGCCCCGGCCCCATTAAAGTCCGGGCTATTTTGTTTTGTAAATTTGGTTTACGAGCCCTTATCCCCGCGCCCAGGACGGATGTGCAGTAAAAGGGAGCCGCTCTCTACTGAGGCGATTGGCCGCTCGCTGGGAAAAGTTTATTGATAGCTGCAGGGCTCTAATCTCCTGGAAACACAGGAGGCTCTCGCAGTCATTTAAGGGTAATTATCTAAACGGGGAGGGACAGCGAATTCCCTTTCCTTTTAGCCGGCCCCAATAAAGATGGGAGATTAGGAGCGTATACAGTATGAAATGAATTGATATCATAGACGTTTTATTGACTGGTAAACAACGGGATCTGGTTGCATTGAATTGTCCCGCACGCACAGGACACCCGCATCCCCCCGCTTCCTGGAGGAGGCGCCCCGCGGGTGCCCTATCCACGCGTGTACCCTACCCACGCGTGTGCATTACCCACGCGTGTTCCTTACCCCCTAAGCATATGCACACCTTGTGCTGTGCATCCAGAGGGATGCACCGGGCAACTCCGCTGCATCCCTCAGCCACCGTCGGGCCGGGGGCTGGGGATCGGGAGCTGGGGGTCGGGGGCTAGGGGTCGGGAGCTGGGGGCTTGGGGCCGGGGCTGGGGGGGTAAAGGGGGTAGGGGGGCAGCGTTCGGAGAAGCGGCTGCATTGCTAATTGCGAGAATAAACAATCTGTCACGATTAGTCAGTGCCTCTAATAGGCAGACAAGTGATGTTGTTTTTAGGCGCCAGCAGCGGTCGGATCAAAGGCTTCAGCTGGAGGGGGACTATTGAGGACGTTAACCCGCATCAAGGGAGCAAGGCGCCTTAGCCCTGGGACATCGGCACATTCAGCCTGACAAAATTAGTTTGCTCTACCAATCACACGACATTTTCCCAAAGTCCCGGTGCTTGATGCGAAGATACACCCCCCCACCCCGCCCAAGGAAACACACGCACAAATACCGGTGCATTTGTGTTTCACGGTGTCCCCCCGATCCTACAGGTAGGATCAGTTATTTATTTTATTTTGTCCTGCTCCCAAATGCAACCGTGCGAAAAAAAAAAAAAAAAAAAAAAAAAAAAAAAAGGTGATGTGTTTATTAGACCCCCGGGTAGCCTCTAGCCTACTTTCGATCTCATTATTTTGATGGGAATATGAAAGGAAAAATAGAGCTGCTGGTTTTTTCCCCCCTTTTGCAGAAGGGTTTGGGCATTGGGATGTTGCTGAGGTTTGAGAAGAGTGTGTGTCCCACACTGAGGGCGAGATCCCGCTTTCCTTGAGAGATGGCAGAATGAGATAATTAGCCCTTTATTTATCTCCCAGCAATGAATGGTTTGTGTTTACGTTTCTGTCATACTTGGTGGTATTTTAATCACTGTACCATGGCGAGGACTTGATTCTAATCCACATGCTGGCAAGCTCTGGGGCTGAAAACGGGAAACCAGTAAAGTTTCTTTCGTTTCTCGTTCCTTTCTCCCTTGCCTTTCTTTCTGAATGAAACATACAGGCTCCAGGTCAGGAATGAAGCAACCGAGTTTACAAAACGAAATCTCTCCCGAGATGGTTTTCCTTGTTTAATGGGAACTGCTCAGCACCCGACCCCTCCTCGCCTTGCTTGCCGTGCCCCGGGTGAGCAAACCACCGCTGGAAATTGGGAACTTTTTGGGTATGGCTTCTGTCATGCTGATACTCTCGCTTGTTTTTAGGTGTCTCGCTCTCTTATTTTCTTCGTTCGGGAAACCGAAGCGAAAGGGCGGGGGTGGAAATAGGTGACTTTATTGGCGCTTGTTCCAATGCATTGTTTTTATTGGGAACCGTGGCGCTTCCCTGAAGGCACTTGTGCTAGATAACAGGATTGGGCAATTAGCATCCTAAACAGTCCCGTTTCATATAATGAATGTGCAAGGCAAAGCCATTACCCCTAGCATTTTATTTCAGTGGGAATACAACAACAAGGGCTGGTAGGAGCGCGGGGGGGTGGGGAGGGAGGACAGGAGCAGCGCTAAGCCAATTCAGGGCATTGTCTCCCTTTGTAAACGTTATCTTTGACTTAAAAGCAGGAGTAAGAAAGGAGAGGGTTGTTGTTGTTTCCCTTGCTTCTATTTCCCCCGGGACGGCGACTCTTAGGAGAGCGGCCAGCCCTGGAAGACACCAGGAAGCTTTGGGGACGCGGGGGACTTGCGACTCCGGGAACTGCTGCGCGCTTTTTGCGCGCTCCTTGCGCGGTCCCTGCGCGCCCGCCATCCTCTGCCCTCCGAGCGGCTCAGCCCGGGGGGAGCTCTCCCCAAAACCACGTCTCCCGCAAGTGCCAAAAGTGTCCCGCGGGCTTTACGAGCCCGCAAAATCCTCCAAATGTCAGCTCCCCCTGCTCCTATCACTGCTCCTTCTCCACTGACAATGCCAAAAGACCTCGCTTCTGCCTCGGTCCCCTCTTATATATTTTTTTACTTCTGTTTTTTTTCTCCCTTTCCCTTTCTAGCCGGGTCAGACATAACCCAAACTACTTTCAAGGCTTCGGGCACCTGGGCTGTTCCTCGGGAGGTTACCACGAGCGGGGATTGGGACAGCCAAATCCCAGCCGCCGCGGCGTCCCCGGCTCTTTGAGGGTCGGAGGAGCAGGGCTGAAAGGAGAGCCCTATTTCAAGTGGCCCAAATTAATTTGATCGCGACATTATGATGCACTTGGAAAAGATGAAAGAAAGGGCTGGCCGTCTCCTCCAAGATCTCTATAATTATAGATAATATATCCTATTTCAAAGCAATTAGCTCAATCAGGCGTAACGAGGCACTTTGCTGCCAGGGAGTAACAATGCCTTACGGTTATTTAAGCTTCAAGATGTCAAGCAGACTTCGAGACTCTCTGCTCTGCCCAAGAGGGAACTTGGCTGGTGAAAGCACCATGGCTAAGGCAGTGGTTTCCCTTTAGAGACAACACGCCTATTTTATTTCATCATTAGTTTTAAAGCTGCTGCAGAGGTGCCAGCTCTCCCCGAGAACAGAATCGCTTCTCCAGGCGCTTTTGGGGCCGGCATCTCTGTGGCATCACCTCACCCTCCTGCTCCGGGCTGCTTTCCTTCTCCGAGCCTTTCCTCCGCTCGATACCTCTCTTTCGTGCATTTTTCTGGGGTGATTCCGACTGTTTCTCTCTGAGGGCTGGAGGAAAAGTTGTTGATAGGATGAGCCCCCATGGCCTGCCTGGCCCCAGCACCCCACCGACCCCAATCCCTCCCCACTTCAGCCCCCTCCCTGTCGAGTCGGCCCCTTCCCCCCGAAACCTTTACCCTGCGCTGGCCTCGGGCTGGGCTTTTTATTTTTTATTTTTTTATTTTTTTATTTTTTTAATTTTACGCTTGCAGACGCCAAAGGTCCCAAGAGCAAAGAAAGCATCCGACTGCCGGCTGCGCCTTTCCCGGGCAAGCAAGCCGTCGGGCTGTGTGTGTGCCTAGCCGTGTGCCGAGGGGGTCTGCAATGACAGCTGGGGGAGCGGAGTCGGAAATGCTGAAATCCCCTCGCCCTGACCCAAAACTGCGGGAGGCGGGAGGTGTCCCCGCTGTTTCCAGGGGCGGTGGGTGCGGGTTTAGACCCAAATGGCAAGAATAAAATAAAAAGTAAAATAATAACAATAATTAAAATATAAACATAAAAAGGGCTGTTTTGGTTGCTCCTCTCCTGCGGGGCTGCACGGGGCTGGCTGCTCCGCGGAAATGGGCTGGAGAGGGCAAAGCCACGGTACGGTACGGCACGGCACGGCACGGCACGTCCCCCGCCTGGCCCCGGCCCCGAGAGGCCGCTGAAGCAGAGCCGGCCCCGGCGAGGCGTGCTCGGATGAAACGCTGCTGGAAGGAAAAATGAATAAGCGTACAATTAACCTGTCAGCTTTCCTTCCAGGGATTTTTATTGCTGGGGGAGTGCAAGGGAGGGGAATTAAAAAAAAAAAAATCGTCCCATGGGTGAGTCATTTGAACTGGACAGTTCAAGGGAAACAGGAGGCCGGGGGCATGAATGAGAACTAAACAAAGTTTAACTACCCCTCCTTCTTTTCTCCATGCGCAAAATGGAAACCTTATTATATGATTCACTGTGAATCACTAGATTGAATGCGATCATTATGAGTAAATGATAGTCGGGGCTCCGCCGGTCTTTTCTTTCCTAGAGGCAAAACTATAAAATATGAAGGATATAAATGATCTTCTCTCCACTCTCTCATAAAGGACGTTCATTCAAAGCCGCACTGTGTCTCGCTCCCAATTCTTTTGGTACCCCTTGAATTCCGCAACGATCAAGGTAGATTACCGGTTTATTTGTCTTCACGTGCTTGTTTATTGGCGGAATGTCACGAAATGCAATTTGTCCCAAATTCTTTAACATGAGAAAATACTTTGTGGCTGAAGGAATCCATGCTGGTACCGCAAAGGCGATCTCCGATGCTTAGAGCAAGTTCATTATCATGCTATTTTACAGCGTTTCCATGTTTACTCCTCATTTCTCAGGAGCCTTTTACATATTGTTGCATAAGAAAAGGATTTCGCCAGCTCTAGTTATGAGATTTCCTAGATTTTTTACAGGCGAGGCCAGTTTACAAAAGCTGTATTGTTTGACTGCGGTCTGGGTTTCCATTTGGGGTAATTATTGTATTCCCAGCCTTCTTCTAATCATTTGCTCACAGGGACACAGTTTGGGATTTTTTTATTTTTTTTTCCCTTTTGAAGAAGATGAAATACTCCAAACTTGCAAGATCATTGGAATAATCCCCCCGTTTCTTTGCCTGTTGTGTAAAAACTATTCCTTACATCTCTCTGAATTGCTGGAAAATATGTTGTGGAGAGGACAGCAAGAAAACATATAGAGCAGAAGAAACAAATGTCACCATGGTTTGAAAAAGCCCTGCAAAGTGCAGAAGTCCAGATCTAAGTCTGTTCCCAATAGAAACGTCTGTGTGAATTGGGGAGGGAAAAAAACAGCAACAAAATTCAACAACACAAAAAAGAAACACACACACAGAAAACACCAAAAAATAAACCCAAACCCCCTTTTTGAGAAGGAAATATATTTCAGCTAGATAATAATCAGCTCCTGGGGGAAAGAAAAAAAGGGACACAGAAAGAAAAATCAAGGGAGAGCCAATGCCTGTGCGCAGCAGGGCCGTGTCTGTGCAGAAGGGTTTCTCCTCCAGCTGTGCATCTGGAGGCAGCAGCCGGAGGCGGGCCGGGAGCCGCAGCTCAACCTGCGGGCACTGAAGCTGGACTTGGCCTGCTCTTTTCTGGACCCCTCTTCAAACCTTCTTGCCCATGTCACTCGGCATCCCAAGACAAGGCAGCCCCCTCCACCTCCCACCTTTAATTTGCTTCTGTGGAACCTGAGGCCCCAAATATCCCTCTAAACAGGTGGGAAACAAGATTGGGGCAAAATTTATTTTCTTTCTCCATTAATATTGTTAGAAAGTGATCATCTTAAAAAAAAAAAAAAAAAAGCCAGTTAGGAAAATATATATTCATGCATGTACATATAAGTGGATTTTAATTTCCCCATGTGAAGGAAACAATGGTTGAACAACAGAGTAACTGCAGCCATGTATCTTCCAGACACTGTCTATGGAAAAACAAAACATCACACTCCTGCAATTATCAAAGCCATCCACAAGTATTTGAAGCTGTCCTGATGGTATGTAACCTCCTGTTTGGGAACTCCAGCACCTTATTATTTTGGCGATGTGATCTCACCACATCCTCTTGCTGAGTGGCAGCTGATGGCTAGATATGATACTTCAAGTTACGTCATTCTAATAAATCAATGTAACCAAACAATATCACTGCCAGAGGAGGAGGGGAGTAATCCCAAATATTTTGTAGGGGAACTGAGTTTGTCTTTCAGAAAGCTTACGTTCCTCTCAGATTTTCCATCAACCACAAGCGTAGTCATAATCTAAAATGTTCCTGGCTTGCCCACTGCTGGGCTGATTAGGATTTGGAACAGAAGAGATAACATTTCTAGACATCAGTCTGCCTTCAGCTGCCTTCATGTTATTCCCTGCATATGTGTTTTTGACATTATTTATGTAACAAGTGTGGGCTCTCTGTTGGTGTTGGGTCATTTTGCTTTTCAACAGCTTTTTCAGCCTTTTTTTTTTTTTTTTTTTTTTTTTTTTCCTTCTGTCACTCAGAGCAGAGCTTCTTGCAGCCTTTCAAACTGCATCAGCCTTCTCCTCGCAATCCACAGTTTGAGGGCAGGAGCCCTACAACACATCGAGCACCCCCTGTTCGAGCCTGGGCTGGCTGTAAAGGGCCAAGCTGGCAGCATGGGCCATGCTGCAGAGGAGCTGGGTGTCACCCTGCCCTGGTGACAACACTGCTCATGTGGGGCTGCATGGGATTTGGCATGCTAACAGTGACATTACTCTGGGGTTGGATTTGGGTCAGCCTAGGTTTTACTTCTGCAACAACGTAAAGGATGCCAACTAAGTATTTGTGCCTATTTATTTATTTATCGACCTCTATAAATGGAAGGAGAGATAATGAGCTATGGGTGTCACATTAATTACAGAGACACAAAGAGTGTGCCAGCAGGTAGAGCAGGGGTGCATTCAGTTCTCTCTCCTAGTTTTGCAGCTGGCCTTTTGCAAGCCTTTTCACCCCTTTTACACCAAAATTTCCTATAGCAGCCTACTTTTTTCCAGTCACCAGTGCAGCTGTAAGCACTGGCAGTAGGTGATAGTTGCACACACACACGACATCCTCCTCCACATGCTGTGGTCACCCCCAGCTGGGTCTGGGGGTGTGGGGGCAGATTGCCATCCACTTGACTCAGCTGTAACTATTTACAAGGAAAATTCTAAATCACAGGTAAATTCATTTCCTCTTCACTTGTCTACGCTAGCTAAATACTGATGATTTGTAAAAAAAAAAAAAAAAAAAAAGGACAGAGAAGGAAATGCTACAGGAGCGTGCACAGAGCTGACAAGGGACAGGAGCAGTGAGCTCACCAGCAGTGATAAGGAACAACTCTGTCTCACATGGGATTTTGAAAAATAAGGGAAGGGAGGAAAGAAGAAGAAAAACGGAGAAAGACTACTACGACCATCTTGGAGAGACACCAGAAACTTTGTTCTTAGGAGTAAATCTGGCTTCTGGTAACCCCCTTTCAGTAGGGCTGGCTGGGAGCTGGATGGGTCCCCTGGAGCCACGCTGGCATTTTTGTTTGGAGCCTGGGAATCTGCCTGGAGGAGAAGGCTGGGGAACCAGCTGTGGGTACCTTACGTGGCAGCGTTGTATTGTAAAAGGGTTTTGCAGGGATGGGATGGAGGGATATGGGGATGAAGGGGATGGAAAGATGGAGGGGGCTGAGCAGAGCTCCCTGGCCCTAACCCCACAGCAGGGTGTCCTGCCCCTGCCAAGGTATGGTTACAAGAAGGCAAACACCAACTCAAATGAAAAGTGACCCCCAGGTGGAATGGAACAAAATCAAACCAAATGTTGTCAATGAAGCAATGGCTCATTACATTTCCCCAGTCCCTTTCTAACTCTGCTTCCCTGCAGATCTCTTTTGGGGTGAGGAAAGTCTGGACTCTTAAAGCTCTCTGTTAAGTCCATGGGTACTAATCAGCATCTTTCCAATACTTAGAGGTTTTCAGTAGTGACTGAGCCTTTTTCACAGCCATTTAATTCCCTTACTTTTTCCAGTGTTTTGGATTTAGTTATCCTAGGACATTATTCTGCATTTTGTGTTCTCAATCTGCCCCTGGCCACCCCCCCCCCAGCATGACCTTTAGGGATAAAATTCAATTTATTTGGCTACTTTGCAGACAAAATCTGAAGCCTGCCTTAATTTGTAGTTTACTAGTCCTCTGATGTGAGACTACATAGAAAGCTCCTATCTGATCAAACGGCCGGTACCTTGACACAGCCCAATTATGTGAAAATATATCCTCGCTTATCATTTCAAACATCGTATAAGTGGAGAAACCGAAGTCGCTCCCTGTCTGTTTGATTTTCCTGTTCAGACACACTTGTTTAAACAGGCACCGTGAGACTTTTCTGTCATCTTACTCGGAGGGGTTTCAAACAGTGCTGTCACCCTGCAAGCCCCGAGCTGGGTGATCGCGGCCGCCCCCATCCCACTCCCAGCTGCAGCACAGTGGGCAAGGGGCAGTACTGGAGCCACTGCAGGGGCTGGGGTCAAGTCCTGAGTTGGGTCCCCAGGGGACTGGAGACCCTCTTGCCCTTACCCTCCTGGCCTCACTTCTGTGGTGTTTGGCTGGTGAGCCCCACAGTGGAGGGTGTCTCTTGAATTGCTCATTCTGCTGGTGATGGAGAGCACCTGAGAGCAGGTGCCCCCCGGTGTATCCTCGTCCAGCTCTGCCCACCAGGAATAACCCTGCTGCTGAGATAGTATCCAGCCTGGCCCCGCTGCATTCCCCTTCCCAGCCCAGTCCCCTCCCGCCCTGACTGCATGGCGTTCACCCACCCAACCCTGCTGCACCCTATTAATCCCAGCCACCACAGAGGAGGTATCCAGTAGGTAGAGAAGTCATTAAAGCAGTCAGTTACCAAATGTTCGTCATCCAGCCCATGCTTTCAACACATTGGAGGTGCCAAGAAAAAGGCATCTCAGAGAGCTGCAATCCTAGTTGTCCCTGCTAGACTCCCCACTGTATTGCCAAACATTTCCAGGGAAAGGAGGATTGGTCTGGGATCTCATCCTACAACTCCCCTTGCTTTCCTTCGTGACCCAACCATGACACACTCAGAGATCCAATATCTCACTACCCAGTATCTTCCCAAAATGGATTAGATGTAGAAATCCGTGGAAAAAGACATCTATCAACAACAACAACAACAAAAATGAGGCTATTCCAATTGTTTTCCCAACATGCAGTGATCCAAAGTCTTTGCAGCCCAGGGCACTACCTTTCTTCCCTTCCTTTAATCAGTTTTCTGATTAATCCCTGGGTGCCTGTAAAGGACTTTTTCAATTTTCTGATAATTTCATGGGAGTAGGTCTCAGTGAAATCGATAAATCTTAGAATGGAGTATATAAAGCAGGCCTTGGGGATTTTAAGTATTCTTGCACTCCCCCTTTCTAAGAATCTGCAATAATCTTATCTTCAGTCATTTGACAAAATTCATTTTCTGCTAAAGCCTATGCAGAACATGTAAGACATTGAAGAAATACCCCAACAACTAGCAAATCAGGTACTTTAAACAGTCACTGCTTTTGAAAGACCACATTTTCTACTCATTTCCTTCTTTTTACCTTTTTTAACTCTTTTTATTCTCAATTATAAAGATGTAGTAAAGATTACTTTTTTTTTTTTCTCAATTAAAGCTATGTTTAGTAATTATGTTTGATCCATAAGATTTCTCTTTGCATCTATTTTAGTTTGATCTATTTTTATTTATGTTTGTGTCATGCTCTGGAAGACTGATATAAAATATTGGCTAGGTCTTCTATGTTGCTTCTCTGTGATTTTTTAAATTAAGCTGTGTCTGAAAGTTTAACTGATACATGAATATTTGAACTGCTCGTTCTTTTAGCTAGCAACGCTATCGGTCTGTAGAGTCGAGAGAAATGAATCACTTACAGAGAGAGAGAGAAACTTGTGAAAATGTTGAAACAGGCTGGAAAAGCAGAGATAGTAATAGCAGAATCAGTCAGAGGCTTCTCCAGATACAAGGTTGCAAGCAGCCAGCTGGGATGCATTGCCTGACTCAGCATGGTTAGAGCAACACATTATTTAAAGATTAGCTTGCAGTGACATTTTCCAGGTATCTTTATGGGAGCTGACGAAATTACTCAACTCAGTTACTGAAGTAAAAAAGTAAATCCAAATAAAACAAAAACCCTTTGGTGGGGCACAATCCTTAAACGTGGAGTGCTCCTAGTTTCTGCCCGGATCATTGGGGGCTAAATAATGGAGAGCCCTTGCCACTCTCTCTGTGTGGAGCCAAGGGCTTATCCCAGGCAAGAGCCTTGCTCAAAGGAGGGTCGAGCTGGCCAAGCGCCAGGGCCCAAGGGCTGCTCTTAATTTGCATATAAGAGGCCAGCTTGCAGACGATGCTATCTTGCAGAAGGCAGCAAAACC
The DNA here is from genome assembly GCF_011077185.1 of Oxyura jamaicensis. Taxonomy (NCBI): domain Eukaryota; kingdom Metazoa; phylum Chordata; class Aves; order Anseriformes; family Anatidae; genus Oxyura; species Oxyura jamaicensis. The sequence goes on along the minus strand of NC_048896.1, from coordinate 83,209,699 downwards.
ATGCAACAGGCAGGCTTGATCTCAGCATTCAGGTTGCATTGCTTGAAACAGAGGGTCTCTCTCTGGGAGTTGCAGTCTCCACATCTATCATCACCCTGAGAAGTTTCTGGGTTCATTTATAATGTCTAAGGACTGATGGGAACATCAGATTGGTTAATATGACTTCCTATATGCATTACAGGCCATTTCATTTCATCCAATTACAACAGTATTGAGTTCAAAAAAGTGTGTTTGTATAAAAGATAGCTTCCAAAAAGGTAGCTGGAAATACTAAAAGATGAAGAAGTCATCATTCAGATTCAAAGATTGTTTTGGTGGTTAATTATCCACACAGTAAGAGGCCTCTTTTACTTCCAGCATAACTCTATCTCCAGGTTCTTGCTGTTGTTTTCTGCGACTATCCCTGCTAAGTTAAATAATGCCTGATTTTATATATATATATATATACATATATATATATATTTTTCTGTAAGGACACGAAGCCCTCTCTCCTTCTTCTTTCTTCTACATGAATCCACCTGGGGCTGCTTCTCCAGCTGTCTGCCTTTGCTTTCTGTCTCTAGACCCATTGGTGTGGGTCTTGTTGACACTCTAACATCATGGTATGGACACAAGACCTGAGTTTCCCTTTGCAGTGTGAACAGCACTGGTTGCTGTACAGTGATGCTGTTTGAGCCCATCACTACCCCATACTTTGGTTCCCCATGTCCCAGAATCAGTGAACTTCAGGTCTACAACTGAATAGTGGTTCTCGAAACAAGGACAACCTCCTAGGAGTATCCACACAGACTGCATTTACAAATTATTTAAATGGTTGATTCTCTGCCCTATTCTTATGACTTTCTCTGGGATTTGGGCTTGCAAGGCTGCCTGCAGTCCTCAGCACTGTGTGAGAGCTGGAGAGGCATGGGCTGCCAAAGGAGAACAAGGCTGTACCCTGCAGATGGGCATCCCTCTACCCTGGACACCAGCCTTAAAGGGGAAACCTTAACTCGGAAACCAGCACCCCACATGGGAGCCACATTTGGGTCTGGAGTCACTTCTGATCCTCACGTATGTCTAAACAACTCATTGGATGCTCCTTAGCTCCCAGATTGAGATAACTTTTTCTTTGTAGATCTCTGAGCTAACATCAGACAGCAGCTAGTCTACTATGCTCTATTTCACATGCTGCACTGAGCTATTTGTCACTTTTCTTCCTTCTTTTAATATGTCCCTGCAGTTTGTGTGATCAGTGTATCTGCCAACTGTGTACAGAGTAATTGTTAAGTTGGTTGCAATACCAGAGAGTCTGATTAAAAAACATGCAACACATGTTGCTGAAAAGTGTACATTTGGGTCAGCCAAAATCAAATGCTATCACCATGCATGGAGCCAGAGTGCATGTGTGGGGTGGAAACAAAGCTGGGTCTGGGTGCATGAGGTCTGGAGCTGGTTGTCCTTATTGTCCTTATTTCCATCTCTGAAAGCAACTTGAGGAAGAAGGGTCAGGAGGAAAGGCTGATGGCTCCCAAGGGGAGGGGATGGCCATGCTTGGCAATAGCAGCAAGTGCTTTTTCCAGTGTCTCGGGGATGGTCTTACATGTTGCTCCTTGGTGTGGTCAGAAATCTCTGTTTGGGATGGACTGTTGCCACAGCCCGGTGGCTCAGCAGCAGAGTGAGCAAAAATGCAGCACTGGTCTCATAGAAGCTGGTGGAAGAGTAGCAAGAAAGGCCTGGAGCCCGTGAGGACATGCTTGGCTCTCATTGAGCTTTTACTTGGTTTGGCAAGGATGTCTCTCTAACTTATTGGTTTAGCATGAGAGTGTAGCTGGGGATAGGGAAAGGCACTGCCTTTCACTATTAAGTCTGCAGCAGACAGTAAACTTAGAGTTTACCCACTTCATCCTGGAATACAAACAGTTTCCTATTCTATTTTTGATTTTATGTTTTGTTTTATTTTCTACTATAATGCTCCTGCCATTCCAAGATTGAAAGAGGCAAACGGACCTTAACCCAGGACTCAGTTCTGAGGTAAAAACCTCCTTTTTCTAAATACTGAAGACTCTTGGCTCCTACAAACAGCTTGCTTTGCTCCTGTTCACTGTGATAGCAAAACTTCCCTGAAATTAGTAAATGCCAGCCTGGAGCAAAAATCAGCTCAGCACAGAGGAAATCATTTTATCTCAGTGGTACTTGGTATGGGCTTCAGTAACAGTTAAAGGAAAAATATGGTAACATTTAAGAGTTCAACAACAAACAAGAGCAAGTCATCGACTTGTTGCAGTTAGTGCAACCCCCTTGAAGTCCACAGCACAAGCGTATGGGAGCTGAGAATCTGGCCCTCTGTCCTATGGGCAGCCTTGGATCAGATAACACAGATGTGTTAGATTAAGGGCAGAACCTTACAAAATAAAGTGCTGGCTGCACTGGGAGAGCCCTTAAAAAATAAAAACCCATCCATTAAAACATTGAAAAACAACAGCAAAAAAAAAAGGTATAAGATAGCATAAAAAGGAAAGGTTGTGTACTTTAGATTTACACTCTTTGGACATTTTTTTTTTCTTCATGCACCCAACTGGTTTAAGGGTCTATTCTTTTTGTTGTACATGCATGCACATAACTACCATTGATGTGGAGTCTCCAGGTGATTTGATGTGCATTCCACATAAGGCATGGTGTCAAGTATATGATCCCCACACAAAAGAGCTGCCTGAGAACCACTCTTTGGGATATTTCCTTTTTTTTTTTTTTTTTTTTTTTTTTTAAAGATTCCTTTGCTCCACATCTAGATTTTAGCAGATCAGAGTGCCTACCCAAGCAGTGGAAGTACCACTGCTACTCTTTCATTTGCTTTGATCTGTGTAAATCTGGGGAGTGGGGGTTGGAACGGCTGATGGGAAGGAAGTTTTCAAAACTGGGTTCAATCTTGTAAAATGCTGAATGTTTCATAGTGTAATCCTAGCAAAGATATAAGCGTGTAAAAGGCCTGAAGAGCAAATCAGAAGAGGCAAACAGGAATGAAGATGTATTTTTGAAATAGAAGAGTTGAAAAAAAATGATTTCACACATCACTGGATCATCTCTAGTTAAATGTTTTTGGTCCATTGTGTAACTTATTCTGTCTGCAAGGTCCAGAGTAAGACTGCTCTTCTCTCCATGGGGTACAGTAAAGACAGCTATCTGGGCAATTGCAATTAGCCTGAGATACAGAGGGTTAGCAGAAATAGCAGATGGATATATCTGTGATCAGTAGATGATTTCAGGTAGATGTCAGTAGTGTAGCAACAGTGTAAACCAGGATGAACCAAGACCTGCTTTCAGTGGAGGACTAAAGCTATGTATCAGGCTAGAACTTTCTGTTCAAGTTTGGTATAGTGTGCCTCCACAAGAAATACGATTCTTCTGGGGGTAGGATTTTTGTGCAGTGAACTGATCAGTGACTTCTTCAAACAAAAAGTGAAACCATTGTTCTGCATTGTTAGATTTTGTTGTTTCAGAGAGAAATATCAACAATAAACTCAGCCCAGAAAAAATCAACTCAGATTTTTCTTTCTCTCTCTCTTGCATCCTTCATCTCAAGTGTGAGCCAGTTTTAAATTGTGGTATGAAAAATTCTAAATTACTGCTAATTTTATCATGTTAACAGAATTACATAATTTTAAATCAAATGAAAACTTATCCATCTTGGATGGATACATAAGTTACTTGAAGTTTTTCCGAGCCTGCCTTGTTGTTTTTTGATATTATGCTCTCACAAATGTCCTGGGTGAACCAGAGGAGATACAGAGAAGCAGGGTGGCTAGAAGAAGGGATGAAAGGATGAGAGAAAATTGTAGTTCAGGGTTTGAGGGAACAAAGGGAGGACGCAGACACAGATGTAAAGAGAGTTTGCAGCAGGAGTAGGATGTGCTGAGCAGAACTTTGGAAAAAAAAAATAGAGGAGATGAATATGGATATACCATAGGTTTGCTTTCATGAAGAATGGGGAAAAGGGAACTGTAGATTGTAAGAGTGGTTTTTTTATAAAGAAATTGGTCTGAAAAAAGCTCCACATATGGTAATAGTCCTCTGAGTAGTTCTAGCAACATAATTACTTTCTGAAACAGTTTTTCAATGAAAACCTACACTTGGATCAGCCAAAATCAAATGCTATCACATTTGCTTAATTTTTTTTTCAGTCAGACTCCTCTCTTTCCAGTTCAGAAGGCACCAAAACATTTTTTTTTTCTATTCTAAGCTAGTATTTAACATTGCTCACTTTTAAAACAGAAACCCAAGAACTAAGCTCAATATTCTGTTTGAAAGAATTACAGATTTTTTTTCTTTTTTGTATTCCAAGACAAATGTAAAATTAAGATTAGAGTCAACCTACAACACTTTTACAGCATCTCACCCCTTCCTCCTTCTATGAATTTTTGTAGGCAAAACGTAAATTATTTTCACGACACCCTAGGTCCTTCCCCCTGCAGAACAACCTAAATTTCTGTGTGCATCTTTCCCAATTCTATACCCTAAAAATAGTTTAGGAACACAACATGTCTATTTTTAAATGCCAACATTTCTATAAGGAAGACCCAAACATGCTGTTTCAAACATTCCCCCCACCAGAGATCACACACTGATGTTTTCAAATGCTGACACAAAACATGTTTGCCCTGTACCTCAGTCACTCTTACAAGGATAAAACTGCAGGCAGAGCTATCTACAGTATATTTTACAAAGGCCACTGCATGCTTCACCAGTTGCCAAAACACTCGAACTTGTTATCAATAAACACCATCAAAGGTCAAGGCGTTGCTCTGGTGGTGGGGCACAAGGGTGCTGAGATGTGGCTTGCAGGGGAGGACCAGGTGATGACAGAGATGGAGATGAGGAGCAGCTGAGGGGAAGGTAGGGAGAGTTCAACTAGAAAAATGTTTGCTACTTTCTGCTTCTCAGATTCCTTCTGTAGGACATCTGTGCAGTGGGGCAAACTTAATCAGAGCAAATAGAGAAGCAAAGAGTGAAAAAATATTTGCAGTTCCTGGTCTAGTTCTGTCATGATTTAAAGAATGTTTATATCTTAGTGAGCAGCTGATCAATACAAACTACACAATTTTCATAATCGTATTTCAATTTTAAACTTCCTTATGTAATGTACTGGGGCAGTGTCTCCTAGAATTAAGAACGGTATTACTTTCACAAAGATTATTTTACTTACAACACAAATCCCCACCATGCACCCATGGAAAGACCAGTATAATCTGTTGTTCTGTAGGTGCAAACACAGTGTAGAAGATCTGTATCTAGATTGCCATAAGGACTATATTTTACTTTCAGCACCTTTATATAGTGAAACCAGAAAATAATAAGAAATTAAGATTTAATTTTCAGGAGAATTCTTCATTAGCTGATCTGAGCAGCACATATACTAAGGCAATGTTAGCCATTTTTTAAAAAACAATTCTTGACTTAAAAAATCAGTTTTGGAAGTTAACATGTCAGAAAAAACTCATTAATATGTTGATATTATCAGGAATATGTTGAGACATTTAACTAAAATTAAAGTAAATTTTGAAGATTTTTTTTTTCACTCTCTTTAGTATTAATACTAAGAACTTTTATTTTATTTTATTTTATTCATGAAACGATAATGATATATATCTGTCTTGGAATTCATGTGCTTCAGTTAAATATTTCTTACTTGAAGATAGTTTATCATTTATGATAATGCAGTTATTTTCCATAGCAATTAACAAGATGACAAGAAAATCATTATTTCATGCATGCAAAGGGCTGTAAAATATGAGGCAATAGCAGAAGTCATATGCAAATATCCGATGTAAAATTTTCTTCCCCTCCCAGAAGATTATTTTGCAGAGAGTTTTAACAGTTCTTTTCATATCTGGTCAAGTTTTGTAGTTAAATAGGCTGAATCATTCCTTCATCCTTTGGGCTTTCCATTTATTTCTGCAGCTATACAGCACCAGGCCCCAGCCTCCCCCATCCCTAGCCAGCTTCTAACTTCTATAGACCGTGTCTGCTAAGAGTTAACTTCACTGGAGTTGACCATTAAGGCAGGTTCTTACTGCTCTGAGGAAACTACATTAAATCCTGTTAAGCCGTACTGATAATTTTAGGCCACTGTTGACTTACCTCCCTACCTGTAACTTCCTTCTCTGTTTGTATTCTTTTATTATTATTATTATTATTACATATTTTTATACAGGCAGCTGAAGTCAATGGCAGGAATTTGGTAGGAAATTCATGAAGATGTCTTAGCAAGTATAGAGATATTTGGCCAAGATATCTCTCTCAAAATACATCTAAAATTTTAGCAGCTGTGACCATTGGAATATACACACTACTTTGGCTTTTAATTGCCTTTGAACGTTGAAGGTAATGAAATTTTCTATGTATAAATGGGATTTCCCTCTTCTGCTGTATATCAGTTTGAAGGGGGAGAATCCAAACATAAATAATCTGTCAGCCCAGTTGCCTGGTATGAATTCAGACAAATATGTTTAACCAAACATGAATGCTTCAGAGGGAGTTCTTGTGGTTACTCCAACTGCTTTCATTATACATTTATATTAACAATGTGTCTGCTCACCATGTGCAATAAAACAATTTCTGAGGCTCAGCCTCAGAACATGAGGCTTGTTCACTGCCTTGGATAATAGCATTGCTTGTTTGCACTGTTCTTATTGAACTTTCTAAATATATGTCATTTTCCTTTTCATTCTAGGAGTGATTGTACATTATAGCAATTACAGACAAACCCTTCCAGACAGTTTGAAGACCAAAACTTTCTTTGTGTGGAAGTCCAAAAGCAATTATTGGCATTACAGTTTAAGAGAAGCATTCCATCTCCCTGATGCAACAGCAGTAGCTTTCTGTGGCATGTTAAATAAAGCAATTTGCCCCGTAGGAGACTAATACATGCAGAGCTGTTATGAAAAAAAAAAAAAAAAAAAATCATACAGCTGCTCTGAAAGAAATAGCAGCTCCCTCTTCAAAAATATACAAAACTTCTTCTGGCACTGTTTTAACCATAAGACACCAAGCATCTTTAACCTTTGCTGTTACCTCCTTGATGTTTCATATATTGCTTCAAGACTCCATAAAGATACAAGAGTGCTAATTATCAGTCAGGTCAAAATGGAAGATGACAGCACTTTCATAAGAATATATTATACTTCACCAGAATATAGACGTGAGTTATAGACTTTTTTTTTTTTTTTCATAGCAGTTTCCATTTGCAGAAAAGAAGAAAATGAACAGACTTGAGGATAGAAGAGCTGACCTTAAAAGACCTGAAAGTCATATTTGCCTATTGTGGGGGATTCACCCCCTTCAGTTATGTTATCAAAAATAATTAAATAAATTATTCAACTAACATACCTGTGAATTATTCATCAGGCTCAGTTAGGTGTGTGTACAAAAAAGGGATGATCAAATACACTTAGAATTGAATGTCTCAGAAAAAGGTACAATATTACTGCAACAAAATCAGTGAGCATTTTTCAGCACTTTGAGATCCTCATATTAGTAGCATGAAAGTCTTGATCCTAAAACATGATTAACTGCTCACCCTAAATGTATTTATACCAGTTGATAATTAGTCTGAAAAAACAATCAGAGGAAGATGAAGAGGGCACTGTTACTAAAACAATAAATACATAGGACATAATTGTCAGGTGAAAGAACAAAAATATGCGCATTCAGGAGAACGTATGCAATCAAAATAAATGGATCAAATATTACAGCAGCTCATTGGCTTCTATAAATGGAGTTGTAGCATTTTTTTTCCAGTCAAATTTCTGCTCTAGAGGATAGAGAAAGCTTTGAACAGAAAGGAAAGGAATTGCTTTAACAGCTGCATTACAATAATGAAACATTAGAGTAGCTGATTTCCTCAGTCATCACGCAGACTGTTCTTTTGAGGTTTGCAAAACAGAGAACACTATTTTTTCTGAGACAGAGCCAGGTTTACTAGGACAGGCCCTGAACATGAGGAAATTCACTATTTTTAAGAACAAATTAAGCCACTTTGCTTTCCTTGCCATCAGAGTGAATGCCTGTCTAACAATTTGATGGAAAAGCTGAACAGAGTATAGAGGATTCTTGGAGGGAAGGAGGTGGAGAGAAAAGGTAGAAAAGGTTGGCCAGAATATGACACTTTTGCAAAGCTTTGAGAGCCAAGGCAAAGAGCAGACTTCCCGTAAACATCAGCATGCAAAACAAGCATGGGCTTTCCTAGATTGTACTGATGTTTTGACAAATATATACTTTTTTTTTTTTTTTTTATTATAGAATGATTTGAGGGTGGTTAGTTAAGGCTAGGTATTAATTAATTTGGTATTTCATCTGCCAAATGTACTCTGGAAGGAATTGGCTTGTATAGCCATTGTGAGCCTTACATGGTTCATAGAATCATAGAATGTCCTGAGTTGGAAGGGACCCACAAGGATCCCTTTGGAGTTTGTCACCTGACTCCACACAGAACCACCCCAAAATCAGACCTTATGTCTGTCAGCATTGTCCAAATGCTTCTTGAGCTCCAACAGTCTCAGGGCCCTGACCTGAGGGCCCTGGGGGGCCTATCCCTGTGCCCGACTACCCTCTGGATGAAGAACCTTTTCCTAACACCCCCAGCCTGACCCTCCCCTGTCCCAGCTCCATGCTGTTCCCTCGGGTCCTGTTGCTGTCCCCAGAGAGCAGAGTGCAGCACCTTTCCCTCCACTCCCCTTGTGAGGAAGCTGCAGGCCACCATGAGGCCTTCCCTCAGCGAGCTCTGCTCAGGGTTGAACAAACCAATGGACCTCAGTCACTCCTCATACATCTTCCTCTCTAGACCCTTCAATATCTTCATAGCCCTCTTTTAGACACTCTCTAATAGTTTTATCTCCTTATGTTGTGGTGCCCAAAACTTCCCTTGACAAGCTAGCCATGCTGTGCCTGATGCACCCTGGAGTACGGTTGGCTCTTTAGGCTGACAGGGCACACTGCTGGCTCATATTCAATTTGCCGTTAACCAGAACCCTCAGATCCTTTTCTGTTGGGCTGCTCTCTATCCTCTTGTCCCCCATTCTGTAAACACAGCTAGGATTGCCCCATCCCAGATTCAGTATCTATTTACTCTCATTAAACTTCATATTTTTGGTGATTGCCCATCCCTCTTATTTGTCAAGATCTCTCTTCAAGGCCTCTCTACCCTCGATGGAGTCAACAGCTCATTCTAATTTAGTGTCATCTGCAAACTTACTCAGTATACCTTCAAGTCCTGCATCCAAGTCATTTATAAAACTCCCTAAAATAGAGTCCTGCAGAACCCCACTACTGACTGGCAGCCAGCATGATGTAACCCCATTTACTAAAACCCTTTGAACTGGGCCTGTTAGCCAATTGTTCACCCATCATATTATATATTTGTCTATCAGTATGCAGGACATTTTGTCCAGAAGGATACCATGAGAAACAGTATCAAAAGCTTTGCTAAAATCCAAATTATTTAAGTCAACTGGCTTCCTTTGTTCAACTAGGTGGGTAACCTTGTCATAAAAGGAAATTAATTTTGTTAAAAAGGCCTTTCCACTAGGGAATTGATGTTGGCTATGACCAGATGCATTGGAAAGATGACTACATTGTCTTTCCGGTGTTCTTTAACAATTCCCAGAATAATTTTCTCCAGAATTTTACCAAGCGCTGAGGTGAGATTGGCAGGCCTTCTTTCTTGCCCTTCTTGAAAACTGAAACGACATTTGCCAGCTTCCAGTTGACAGGGACCTCTCCAGATTTCCAATACCATTAAAAAACAATTGACAGAGCTCTCACAATGACATCAGCCAGATCTCTCAGTACTCTGGAATGAATCCTAACAGGCCCCATAGACTTATATGCATCCAGCTGGAGTATCAAATCCTGCATGAGTTTGGAGTTGGTTGGAGTCTGCCATTCCTGTGGTCATGGTCCATCAACCCCAGGTTCCAGGGATCCAAGGGCCCAGGACTCATCCCACCAGATTTCACTTATACTAATGGTATTGTGTCTCGGGGACTGAGCCAAGGCTTCTAGCTCCTCTTACTTGTTCCTAATGCTGTGTTCTTTGGTGTAGAAACATTTCAGATGTGCTTCATTTTACCCAGCACCTCATGGAGCAGACTGAGAGATCTCATTAGCATACAGTCTCTTGATTTTGTCACGCTGTCCTATAGCTTATCACTGGCAAGCCTATTTTTATCCCTTTACCCCTTCAAATCTATTTTAAAGACCTATCAATCAGCCCTGCTAACTCTTGCATAAAAATCCTTCCTCCCTCAGAGAAAGGTGTATACCATCAAGTGTCAGCAGGCCTGGTGTTGCATGGACCATGCCATGATTGAGAAGCCCAAAATTCTGCCAGTGACACTATACTTGCAGCAACATAGATCAGCTAGGTCTCCCTGCTCATTTCAGTATCGTTTCCTGCTACTGGAAGGTTAGAGGAAAAAAATACCTGTGCATCTGATCCTTTAACCAATTGCCCCAAGGCCCTAAAGTCCCTCTTCATTGACCTTGGCCTTCTTTTTGCTAATTTGTCACTGCCAACGTGAAAAAACAATAAGGGATAATCATCAGAGGGCCGTACCAGGTGAGTGAGTTTTCTGGTAATGTCCCTTACCTGGGCCCCAGGGAGGCAGCAGATTTCCTTTTGTGTTAGGCCAGGTTGGCATATCAGGCCCTCTGTTCCTTTCAGAAGAGTCACCTATGACAACAACTCTTTTTTTTTTTTTTTTTTTTTTTTTTTTTTTTTTTTGTGACAGAGCTTATGGTGGTATGGAGGGTAGGGTGACCCTTCCAACCATGATGGACCTTTCACCACACCATCATTTGCCTGGCCATCAAGTTCCAGAGCCTCATACCTTTTGTATGACGGTACCTGGGAAGGTGAGATTTGATTATATCCAGCATCAGATGACCAGAAACCTTATCACATCAGTTACAGTGACAGATTAAACTGATTAGCAATAAACACTGATGAAATATTCTCCAACTAGTCCCCAAGAACTGCTTCTTGAAAACCTTTCATCATCCGGAGCTAAGCTTTTTATATATTGGCCTGGCTTTAAATATAAAAGCAACTCATCAGAATGCAAAAGAGAATATCCAAAGAAAATGTTTCTCTGAAGCTGAGGAAAAAGCCTGAGTGCTCTTAATTGTCTGACCACACAAATACTTTATGGTAATTATATGCCTTTTAAAAATGTGTTGCTCTCACTCCTTGCATCTGAACAGCTTTGTAGTAGCAAATAAACAATAACAACAGAATATCAGCTTTCATTGTGGGTGGAAAGACCTTATAACACTGAGCAATAAAGTGATAAAATCAGTGAAACAGGAACTCTCCCATTGCGTGTGTCCACACACTGCTTGCACGGCGGCCCTCTGCCTGGTGAGGACTCTCCCAGTCCTGCAGCACAGATAAAGAAGACTGAAGTTCAGGGCTGTGTCAGGAGAGCAGGTCTCATGTTCCATAGCAGGTTGTCTGTAAAACAAAACAGCAAAAAGGGGAGAAAAGACACTCTCAAATGACTTCTACTGAAGAAGCCAGTCTTCCCTTTTCCCACCCTGAATGGCTTTTAAAAAAAGCAATAAACTGAAATATGTGGGGTTTGTGAACAACATAATTAAAAATAGGTCATGAGGAAAATAAGAGCTTACTCTCTTAAACAAATGATCACAATTAATCACCAAGACCAGAGCCTGGCTCCTTACGAAGTGCATGCTGGAAGTATCCTCACTGCAGAGAGCAGCCTTGCGGGCATTAATAGAGGAACTCCCCATGCTGATGGGCTTGCCAGCAGGCACGGCCGTGGTGGGATCCAGCCGTCTGTGGTTTAACATGATCCATCAGCTGATCGCTTGTTCTGCTGCAAGGCAGATCATTGACACCATTCTGGTTTCATCCATTGCCTCAAAGCCAATTTCACTCCATATAAGCGCTTCATTCAGAGCACAGAAAAAATACATTAGCGAAACAATATAGTGTACTGTACAACAAGGATTTCCTGCACTGTAACTCTACAGCTCACCAGGCGAAAAACACTTCTTTTTATTCTAGTTCCCCAGGGTGCTACATGGAGACACCAATCCTGAGACGGATTAACTGTGGCGCTTTCATCAAGAGGAACTTGTCTTCACTATGACTTTGGAACAGAAAGGACGTGCTATTACCCTCTGACTTTGAAAGAGAAAAGCTTTCTACCTACATTCCTCACTTGCTTCCAGAGTTTAGTTTGTAGGGATTAGAATTTGCTAGATATAGCATAAGCCTCTTTCAAAATACTCATTTCAGGGAAGACGGAGATAGCTTTCAGATATCTTTACTGGGTGTTTATTAGTCTTAAAAATAGGTAAATCAGAATGAAAGGACTTTTTATTTTATTTTATTTCATTTTATTTTATTCTCTCTGTGGCTTATTTGTAAGATTTGCCATTCCAAAGCAACTTTTTATTTTTTTTTTTTTTTTTTTTTTTTTTCTCTAACCAACAGGTGAGTTTGCAGATACTTTGATCTTTGATTTTGAGAACCTGACTTGATCCATGTTAAAAGGAGAATAAAATTTCTGGCACCAGGTATCTCCTGCATGTCAAGGTTTCTGAAAAAGTGTTTCAGTACCTGGCCACACTCCTACTCCAGAAGTGATATATCCCATGTGATTTGAATGCTGTCACTAAGATTTCTGATAGCAGCCTGGACTAGATTTGCTGGGTGGTTTTGTATGATCATTTTTTCTATGTAATTATATAGAGCAACAAGAATACAGTGACTAGCTGATGCTATGTAGTGAATTGGAAAAAATATGCACAGAGGATAGAACAGAAGGTAACATAATTCAGCAGATACTGCAGATAAATATTAAATAAGATGGATGGGTCTGCTGGCATAAGTATGCAACAGCTCCTGCTGAAGTCATAGTAAGAGCAGAAATCAGCGTATGAAATTCAGTAACATTTGCAGAGACACACCACTTCATTCAATCACAATCTACAATACTGGATTCAACGTTATTAATGCTGTAATTTTTTCTCATTGTAGAAATTGTCTTCTTTCTCTAGTGAGGCATGTTTTACTATTAATAAAATGGCTGAAAATGAAACCAAGTGTCTCTGAAATTAAACTGATTTTGAAGTAAACTGCATGTGTCCATACCTGTATATATATACACACTGATATAAAAATAGGTTAATTTTTTCTTCATCCATGTCATTTTCGTATTCACTATTTAACAGATACTTTTTTTTTTTTTTTTTTTTTTTAATGTGCCTGAATATGCAGTTTTGTGTAAGCAATTTTAAAGGATAACATTTCTGTAAGTGGACATTCAAGCAGGAATGGAATAAAATATTACATTTGTCTTGATGTGGAATTGTTTTTGTTTTATATGTCTCATTAAGACTTTCCAGAGACTAATGAGAATTACATTTGAATAAATGACAAGATAATTAATATGTACCTGTTTCCATTTAACAGCAACATTTCTTTACATTGTATTATTATTATTAAACATTAATATTGTGGTACCTTTTACAGAACATTACAGAGAAGCAGCATACACAGATAATACTTTTTTGCTTTGCATTTATGGGCCTTTATTAACTGTATCAGTAGAAAAATCATTACATTACTTCAAAATGTCAAGAACAATATATTAGAGAAAATATACAAGTTATCCCACTCTTTTAATAAACTCCCAAATTGACATTTTCCTTATTATCAGAACATCTTCTCCTGTTGGCTTGAGGAGGACCATTTTACTTGGTCTAAGGTGACACTATACATTCTTACAACAACAAAAGAGTTTGTTTTAAGAGCTAAACGTGTCCTTTAAACTTCCCAACTAGTTTCACAAGTGATCTGTTTTCAAGAAGATATTAGACAACTTAGAAGAACAAATGTTTTTAAAAAAATCAGTCATTTGTTCTTCCATTTATCCAAGGTAACAAACTAAATTAAAACCTTTTCAAAATGAGGACATTTAAAATTTTTACTCTGATAGCAGACAGAAAAACAGTTTGTGGCATACATAAAATATTGGTTGCCTAAAATGTGCATAAGCATATCTATATTTTTCCTGTAGGTTACAATACATAATTTTCTTATTAACTATTTAGTTTTTAAAAGAGTGTTCCTTGGTTATTGTTTGTCAAGAAATTCAGTATGCATAGATATTGCAGTAGCAAAATGGAAATTCTTAGAGCCGATTTATCTTCTGAAGAGAAGTCAGAAATTTTAAAATCTTAAAATGTGGAAATGGAAATGACAGAGCATGAAGGAGATCTTGTTTACTTTCAGAACTTGTAAACTTCATTGAATTATGGCTAAAAAATCAAGAACAAACCCAGTCTTCTTAATGTACAGGTGTATAATGGGAATCATTCAATTTACAGCAGCAGAACCAGGATAAGAACCTGGCCCCTGAGCCGGCAGGAATACCATATGATATCTGAATGGTAATTTTCTCTGTATGTTCAACAATAATGCCTCAGACTTGACCTTTGGCTTTGTTGTCACCAAGTATTATCATATGTATAATTTGACCTCTCTCAGTTGCATGAATGCTTGGCCTTGAACTCCATCTAACCTTCTAGGAGCTGTAAAGATAATTTCTATACATTTGCAATAAGGTCTCTGATTTGACCTCTGACTCAAATGAACAATAATTTCTTAATATTCCCATTCCTCCTAAGACTATTTCCCGTAATAGTATAATAGTAAGGCAATAAAATGTCCTTCAGTGTGAACTCATGTTATTCTAAATTTTGAAGGTCTGTGCTTCAGGGCATGCACAGTTCATTGCATTTCTGTGTTGTCAAAAGACACTATCAGGGCATCAAAAATTTCCAGAATTTAAATCAAGTGAATGAAAGGACAAAAATGACATTATTTAACTGTATCTATAAGCAGACAAAACTAAAGACGATAGTAAGACTTATTTAGGAATGGTGAAACAAACAAACAAACACATATCTTAGCAATAGCAGAAGACCAGTAATAATGCATTTCTATGGAACATTTCTATGGAACAGTTTTAAAGCAGAAAAGTATTCAAGGACCATTTCAGTTGTACTTTTTGGGAAAAAATATCAATTAATTATAATCAATAACAGTAATCAATAATAAATGAACATCATTGTATTCTGCACTGAAATATAGTAACAGTGATTTTTTTTCCCAAAAAAGACTGGCAAAATTGTATACTGTAGTATTTTCTTCTACAATTAGAAAGCATGTTGATGTCATTAATGAAATATTTAATCCTGTTACCTAGACTAGACATTCAGTACAAGAGCACAGTCATTGTGCTGAATTCAGTGACACCTGGAAGAGCACATGACTTTTGTTTTGTGCCAGCATTGGTATAAAAAAAAAAAAAAAAAAAAAAAAAAAGAGGAAAAGACAAAGTCTTGGAGCTTGCTTCTTGCCATGCTTGCCTCTGCTCCTTGGTGGGCACTGCAGCACCCATTATGAAGGAGAAAAACTGGTGTTTTTTCAGGTCTCATCCCAGAAAGCTGCACGCAAGCAGGCAGGCCTTGGCCAGGGACTATTTGCAGTGGTGCATTTTGAATTCAGGCCACAGCCCCATTTTTTCTGCCCTGCTGCAATTTTCCAGATTTCAGGAAGTTCAGCAGTCTCCTATAGTTAGTATATCTACAGGACAGATGCCTGTCCTGTTTGATTCTCTGTTTGGTAACTTGGGACAAGCTGGTGGCAAATGGAAAGTACTAACAAACATTTTCAAATGATAACCAGATGGTAACAAATCTGCAGTTTGTGAAAGACTGGAAATTTTATATATATATATATATATATATTTTAAGTGAATAACAAAGTTATTTGCAGTTTATGTGTCTTATATGCCTTGGATGATGATGGACTTTTCACTCCATTTGTAAAGAGTGAGATGCTTAGAATAGCTTCTCAAATAAAAGTCCCTGAAAAATTGCACTAAAAAAATCTTAGAATTGATTGAAGATTTTAGGTCCATTGGTATTAAGTTTTAACAATGTTGGAACACAAGAAAAATGCAAAATATTAGAAGTGTGCAAAGGAGATATGACCATATTTTAAATTGATTCAACATGATGACTTACAGTGTATGTGCTACACATGCACCTTTAGCAGATGTGCCATACTGCAAAATAATTCTTCCAACTACTTGACTTTCCTTCAGCACTCTATTTCAAGCCAAATTTTGCTTAGAGTGAATGTTAATGGGTCATACTCTACTTGATGTACAGTATAAGAGTTTTCATTTTTCATGCAGCTATACGCAAAGTATGAATGTTTGAATATTGACAAAAATAGAAAACTCATATTTGAAGGTCAGTAATTCAGGAACTTGGCCCTGTGCAAATGTTATGTAAAAGATATATACTTACGATGTGGGCTCATGGATGGGATAAATGCAACAACCACCATGGGACAATTGAAAACCATACAGGAAACAGTGACTGAACACCAGCTGCCACACATTGCTCACATTTAGCTGGTGTCAAGGCAGAGAAGATTTTTGGGAACATGAAAGGACTTTGGCAAGACCATCTGCAGCCAGGACATTAATGAAAGGAACTCTGTGGAAATACACCTGCATTTACCTTTGTGCCATGACATGGATCTACAGTCCTCACTGTGTCTTCTTTTTCAGTGACCCCAAAAACCATCCCTGCACATGCTATGTGGAAGAATCTCCATGCATCCTTTTTAATTAGGAAACAGGAAAGATATTTTTGTGTGTGTGTGTGTGTGTGTGTGTGTGTCTTGAAAAGGTGCTTCTGGAAAACTAATTTGTGTGGCTTTTGCTCTCCACAGCTATTCAAGCCAAGGCTCTTTTGTGAAAATGAGTCTTTTCTACTCAGAGCTGAAGTGTACTTGTTACTGGTAGTAATGCTGTGACATGATCAATGTTGGCTCTCCTCCTTATACAAATTGCTCCTTCCGAGCTATCTGTCTTACTATCTAAGTTTTCTTCCCCACTGCAAAGGCTGGTGACACAAGACTAGCCCAGACACATCACTTGAGATTAATCAGAAGCTTCAGAGCTCAGAGAACAATATAGGAGACAAAGGCCAAATTATTAGTAGAATATGCAAATGGAAATTCAATTCAAAACCTTTATGCTGCTCTCTTTTTTTTGTTTTCCATCAGGGGCTGTATGTATTCTGATCTCAGTTACAAGGATAGCCCTCCATGGTCACTTGGAGGCCAGCTGCTACAGGACAGAGGGGAAGGCTGAGAACTGAAGGATGAAGGTGCCTGTAGCTAATCAGATCTGCCTGAAACATAAAGGGTTTCTTTGGCAACAAGAAAATACTTTGGGTTCTTTAAGATTAGGGAGCTATATTATAGTTGGCCAAAAAAAACAGAACATTCCGAAAAGCTTGGCTCCAGAGTGTATCTCTATCTTGAATAAGCAGATTAAGAATCACTTATTCTAAACTGCTTTCCCAACAAGAGCAAGCCTTGAATGTTTGGCTCAAGAGAAACTAAAAGTGCAAAACCTCAAGGATGAAGCTTTTGTGTTCCTGTTTTGTCAGCTCAGACCTTCCAGAAAAAAATGCAAAATTGACATTGTTCTCTGATCTGAGCACTTGAGACTTTCACTAACTTCATGAGTCCTTCCAGAATGTCCTCCACTCCCCACTGAAAGTATTCTCCTTGTGTCCAGAGGAAGGAGTGGCTGAGATGTGCTCAGCGGTTTGCTCCTGGTGCTGTTCCTCTCCATCTCTTGGCTTGCAGGGCAACAAGACTCATCATAGGGCAGCAACATGCTGATAGCCAGTGCAAGGGTCATGAAAGGGCATGGGACACAGTTCTTCAGTGCTTTCCTTTGAGCCTCTGAGAACCCATGCCCTTGTGAAGGGAGCCTCTGGTGGGAGCCATCACTCAGGGAGGCAGACCCTTGGCTGCTGTTGGCAGTGTCCTAAATATTCTGGCAAACAAAAATGGGTCTGCAAGGAAATGATGAGATTTACAGAGTCCTGAAAACTTCTGCTTTTAAAAACTACTCAAACTCCTCAAGGTAATTCTAGTCTTTCTTAGTAAAATGTAGATGAGAAGGTCAGGCTGGGAGAAAAATTAGAATTGCTGATAAAGCAGGAGACTCAAAATGCCCAGAGCTGCTGGGGGACACATCCAAGACCACAATTCAAGCCTTGACTTAATGGAGGGTTCCCAGACAGTCACTGAGGACAGAGGGAGGTAAGGTTAAGACAAACTGCTGTTTCACCCAGATTTATATTTTAATGTATGTGCTAATTAACAGGAAACAAGACAGGTGGTATCACTGTTTCTCTTCTTCCTCACTACAGACCTCATGGTTTGTTCAATCCTGCCTTATTTCTCATCATTATAAACCAGAGCTTGCTCTCATTCAGTTACCAGAGAGGAACTGAAGTGTGATGCAGGCTTGCTCAGGGCCTTTTCTTCCATCTGGAAACACAAGTCTAGAGTATCCCAGGTGCCTTGCCCCAGAAAACTGTATTTCAGGCAGCAAAATTCTACTGGTTTCTGCTGGGAAGATGGGAAGCTGTGCTCTATGCTACATTCACTCCCTCCCACTCATCTGCCTTCATGCATCTCACCAACATCCTCTTTGGCAAAAGGGTCAGCCACCTTGCACTCACCATGCAGCACCGTGGGGCAAAAGCACATATTGGGCAAACTACAGCAGAAGAAAATACATGTTCATGGGTTGTAAGTTTTCTCACCTACTGTTAACCTCAGAATTATCACTGCATGTTAGCAAAGGGAAAGGGAAAGGGAAAGGGAAAGGGAAAGGGAAAGGGAAAGGGAAAGG